>NW_010358925.1:159817-210944 GCF_000414095.1 Morus notabilis | reverse complement strand
CGGAAGAGAAAGGGAAACTTGACATATGGTTCCCAGAAAAGGGTTTGTAGATGTTACCTAATTTTTCATGATCTCGAGGCCAGCTGCAAGATTTTGGTTTGTGCTCTCTTTTGAAGAAATTTGACCCGAACATGCTTTTGCTGTTTGGTGTTTTGTTGAGTTTCCTGTTTACTCAAATCGTCGTATGATTGGGAAGTTTGTTTTAGTTTGATTTCTCTTTTTGTTGCGTAAGATCTATTGGAAATCCTAGGAATAATTCGAAGGTGAAGAGACTTTTTGTTGGATCATGCAACTTTTTAGCGGAGTAGGAAATTTTGTCATTCTTTCCAAATGTATTCTATTTTTTCCTTTACTATGAACTTTGTTATTTTTTTACAGAGATTTTAGATTGACAAAGGAAAGATGCATATGGAATTTCGACTCTCGTGTGGAAAATTTTGGCATTATTTGTGAACGTTATGTTAGTCGTATCGATGTGAACTATGTAAAAACATCTTCAATACAATGCTAAATTAGTGTTTAGTGTCAAATTATAGAACTTGAATGGAAAATTTCTCTATAATGGAATATTGTTTTTTTATGCTAAATTTTAACATATGCTATGTTGGGTTGGATTTAGCGAAGACAAATCCTTAAGGGGGCGTTTGGTATACAATAATGAGTAAGAATTATATTACTGAGAAAGTGATGAAGGATAATATGATTTTTAGAAAACATATATTATCATGTTTAGTTACGCATAGGAATTTAAGATAGAACTCCTGAAAATATCATTTTACTGTGTGTTTGGTAATTTTTCTTATCTTCCTCTTCTCTCTCCACCACGAACTACTCACCATCAAACCCAGATACAGAGCCTGCAAATAACGTTCATGGCCTTCTCCATCACCATTAAGCATCTCTATGCCTCTCTAACAAACTCTTTCTCTAATTCCTCTGACTGCCTCCGATCCTCAACCATAGGCCGAACTTTTCGGCATTCGGTAATAGGCTATTGAATGAGCTCTTTTGCATAAATGGGTATTCTCTTTGCTTCTCCCCTCTTCATTGGAGCGTTGTCGTTGGAAAGTTCAAAGAGTTGCAAGGTCGGCGAAGAGTAAGAGCACGTTTGGTTCATGAATTCAGAACCATTCTCGTTTTACGTGTGTTTTTTGTGAGAGAAAATACTGTAGCGAACCACGAATCATGATTCGAATCATGGCACGAATCCCCCTTCCAAAGATTAAAAATATTTTTATTGTTCTATTTTATTTATTATCATATTCAATGAAAATTAAAATATGTTTTTAAGAAATATAAATTTAAAAGTGATGGGTAGAAGAGTACTTTTGCACCAACTATTTAAGAACAATCAATACATGTGTGACAAGTGTCATTTTTGTTCGAAACCTTAGCAAAGAGAATTTTTTTTATTAATGTTTTATACTTCGGGGGAATAGATATTACATTTAAATAAATAAAAGGCAAGACGTTACAAGAGTCAGTTTAGGGAAAATTTTTATAATTCATCTAAAAAAAAGTGTAAGCAAAGACATTTCAACGAAAAAAGATTTTAGTAAGGACATAGTAGAAACGCAATTACTCAACGAGTACACATTAATAAGTGCACAAATATGCACTTTTTGGTGTACATAATTGTCAAATAAATTAAATTTTAATTAAATATTTTCATGAAATATGAAAATATTTAGTATTAACTTAATTTAATTCGTTTTTTAGGGAAATAAGACATTTGGACTAAAGTCAAAAAAAAAAAAAAGAGAAACCCATCAGCAAGCTTCAACCGCCGAGCCGAGCCGAGCGGCGCATCTCTCCACACCGCATGTCACTGTCTGGCGTGCCTCAGACTTGTGGGACCTAGTTGTCCCCTCACACATGCGCGTTTGGCGCGCACGGCATCCTCCTCTGGGTGAGTATTCTACACGCGCACGTCAGGCAAGTTTCCCTTCACCTCCGCGTGGGCCCCGGCTGTACAACAGTTACCACTCAGCACGCGCCACGTGTCTGTGTGGGACCAAGCTGGCGGCCATTTCTCTTCTCAGCCTCTCATCGTGCTCCACGTGTCACGTCCAGATCAAGTGTCAATCACGTATACTCCAAGCGTCAGTCCTTGGACGTTCTTAGCACGCCTTGTGGCGTTTTCATTCCCCTGCTCGAGCCCTTCATGCATAGTACCTGTGATTACTCATCAGTTTGTATCCGTTTGTGATGGTTTTTCTTCCCACTATTGTTAGCCTTTTTACTCCAAATTACTCCCTTGTAAATTCCAATTTAATTAAGATCCGTTTTTACTTTTATTTTCTTTAATTTTCCTGCTAATTGTGTTTTTAGCATTCTCCAAAACTCTATAAATAGAGCATTTGTTGAGGTAATTGGTGTTGATTTTTAGCCTAAGTTTAGACACTTTTTCTCTCCTTTTTTTTTTCTTTTATTCTCATATTTTCTCTTTAGAATTTTGTGAGAATGCTTTGCAAGCTAGGCTAGAGTTTTTGAGTGAGACTAGAGATGACCCTATATGTGTAGTGAGCTTGTTTGGATTTTGATTCTCTAATGGTTTGTAAGTTTTATACTTTTGAGTAAATAATTTTCTTTCATCAAATTTCTTCCTCATATCAATATATTTTATTGTCAACTTTTATATAAATCTAGTCAAGCTCTTTTTATATGATTGTTGCACAATACAATATATTCGTAGGCATTATTTTATTAGAAGTCTTTTACTGCAATATCACCCTGAGGTATGTTGTTGCTTTTAGATTTTTTATAAGATCATTTTCCTAGTTCTTAACATTAGAATTTTATTTACTCGAATACATTTTTATTCACAAGTTCTTCAATTCTTATTTTCCGATTGATAGTTTGGAATGTGAAACTTTCAATTCAGTAATCTCAAAAATCAAAATCCAAACGGGTGAACAAAGCATATAGGAGAATCTTGACGCCTTACCGATTTTAATTGTATAGTTTTCTCATATATTTTTCTTACGCTTAAATTTCTCAACAAAAATTTCATTTTCTTTTAATTTTATTTTATTATTTATCTCCTAACGCCTTTTATTTGCTAATCGTTTTGTGTTTAATTTGTCTCCTCCTTGTGGACACGACTGCCCTAATTGTGCTACCACGACCGCTTTATTTTCAACACGTTTGTGCATAATCTGTTGGGATTGGTGTCCTTAAGCATGAGATGTGTAACGACCCTTCACGGATCGTCACAGTTATCTAAAGAATGCGGAAAATAATTAAGGTTGAAACACTTTACTTTGAATGACTTAAAGAAAAGCCTAGATTTTTTTTTTAACATATTATCTTTAAAATTTTTGAACTTCTTCAAAGAAAAAACAAAACTTTTCGGTTCAACTTAATTATTAAAATCTATGCCGTGAAATAAACTAAAGAAAAAAGGTCTAAAATATTCATCAAATCAAATTCACTATAAACCAAAGTTCCAAAACAATGAACAGTAAAAATTAAAACTTTATTTAAATTTAAATACTTTCATTCCATGATCGTTTCTCTCATTTTCCTATCACGCATAGCTCGCATCCGCTCCAAGATTCTCCATGGCTACATCTTGCCCTTTAGATTGTCTGTAACATGAAATAACTTATATAAGCAAGGGCTTAGTAAGACACTTAATTCTCACAAATGTTAATGAACATTTTTATTCATCAACAATAAACGCCATCATGAGAATAATTATTTTTGAACATATTTTAACTTTAAAATCCATCATATATTGGGCCCAACGTTGTACCATCATAGCGCGCTAGCCAAGGAAAGCATGGGGTAACAAATCTCATACCAACCGTGACAATAAGACCGCTCACCGATCACCATCAAGGGTGTACAACGCCATTTAAAAACATAAAAATACATATATACATTTTTCTTTAAAACGTCATCATTTGAGAAATATTAAAGGTCTCATAACATCATCATAAACATTAAAACCATATACTTCTCAATTTTTCAATTCATGTTGCAGGTGAGAGTGTACTTACTTGAGCGTCTTACTTAACCTTTTTAAATTTTCGCAACGGTGATGCGACTAATGAGGTCCTCGGGTGCTCACCTCTAGTACTGTTCATGCCATAAATCATAAATGAGATTACTAAAAGGCCTTAACAACTCATCAAATATATTGATCAAGTTCAAACAGCGCCTAATATACCATTCTCACCATTCACTAACATCAAGACATAATAACCCACTAATTACACAAAATCACAAAACTTAACAAATATTGGCAGCCTGACCTTTACTCCTTTAAAAAATCATAACAATTCACATAGAATTCTAAATGACCTGAAACTAATTTCAAATGAAAATAGACATCTAGATCTTTCCACCGGTATTAAATTTATTAAAAACGGAGTTCGTTTGTTCTCTCAAATACTGTTTTAAAATCAGAACATGAAACCTGGAAAATTCCAGCACTCAAACTAGAACGAAAATTCACTGAAAATTCTATAAAATACAAAACCATCATCCTCAACATGTATAAACAACACCCCATCTATTATTCAACCTTATGACACATTTCTAATACACAGAAACATAGAAGTATGCATGCAATCACTCCTAGACACGTCCAAAATTTTTGACTTCTTAAACTAGGGTGCAATAAGGCCAATGAAATAACACATCCTAGCATCTGACACAATATATATACAAGTCTATAAATGATTCCTATAAATAAAATCGACAACTTAAAAATGATTAATTAAATAAATAAGAATACAGAGATCTGAAAATGATTAAAAAGAAAACAAACAAAGCCACTCATCCACCCATATACGTAATACCATAAGCAACATAGCAGTGGTATAGCCTCACTCAAACATCATCTCATGTCTCTCCTCTTTCTCAAACAAAAGCTATCATTGACAATCAAATCCGTACACTAAAACAATTCGTAACTAAAAGAATAAATAATAAGAGAAATCATACCTTAACGATGTCCTTTATCTTGATTGCTAGGAGAATTCAAAAAAAAAAAAAAAAAAGATTAATAGATGAGCTTGATGGTTGATTATGGAGGTTCTCTTGTGATTTTTTTTTTTTTTTTTGTCATGAAAGAGAAGATAAGAGAGAGACACGTGAAAGAGGTATGGAGAAAGGATTAGGAAACTGAAAAAAAAATTATAGAGCTGGCTGCTTAAAAGAATAAGATTTTCATTGGTCAACATGTATATAAAGAGAAATTACTTACAATTTGATTCCAAATGAATTTTGGGATTAACTTGAATGTTAATTGGCTTAATTTGGGTGATTATAGGATGTCATTGAGGTGGAAAACGAATTGGAAGATCGAAGTTTCGTTATGCTTATGTGTGTGTGTGTGTGTGTATATATATATATATATATATATATATAAATATATAAACATAAAATTGAACGTGTAAGTATGTTTGTTTCTTAATATAACATATATCCAATTTGTATTTAAAACTTGACATTATATCTAATATGTATTTTGTAATACTATATATCTGTATAATTTATTAATGGTATTAAATCAACACACATATCCATCAAATCATCATATAAAATTTAACAGTTAGAAAAATAGGTGTTACAAGATGTAACAAGGATGTTTTATTATTTGATTAATAAAATAGTTTATTCATTATTTATGTGCTGTATTATTGAATACTTTATGACTATCATAAAAAACTCCGCGATTGTTTATGTAACCTTAAATATTGTATATAAGGGTTATATACGAGGAGATAATATTTAAGGATAATATTTGAAATGATGTGCGTAATGAGTTTAATTAAAGTTTCAGAATCTTTAATTAAAACATTACTAATACATGTCATTACCATTAAGAATGGAATATTGTTATCCACATCATTAATATAGAGGGATATTGAATGAGTGTATGCATAATGAGATTATGTAGAATTAGGACATACACAATTTGATTTTCTGATAATTTTCGTTAAGCATAGAAAATTAAATTTGAGTATACTGATGGTCATATATAGAATGATGTTAATCCTGAGTTATTAGTAGACTTCTATTTGTGGATTCTTGTTCTTTGATTTACTCTGTACGGATTTTGAGATCCTAAATCTTATTCCTTGTATCTTGAGAACATGATGAAATGGATAGCCATGAATGCTGATATACAAGATGGAATACATTCTTTCTTTGAAGAAGCAAATAAATAATTCCCTTAAGGATTGATTCAGTACTTGAATAAGTAACGAGCTCTTATTCATGAATGTGTTTTATGAATATACTATTCATTAGAGAATTAATGGTACTCAAAGATAAAGATGTAATTAGAGAGGTTAACGGATTTTACCTAACTTTAATTATGAATTATTTATGGAGGATCGATCTATATGTAGTGACTGTATCAAATGGACACTTCAAGTTCTTAGAAGTAAATTATGTCTATAATTTTGAGAGTGTAATTCCAAGTTTTTAGTTGAGTAACTTTTGGAATTAATAGAATTAGTTAAAGATTTTAATTAATTATTAATTTTATTGGAGCTCGGAATTATAGGTCCATAAGTCCCCCGTCATCCTTGTATTACTTGCAAGACAATATGAATTATCGGGATTTTATTTCACTCGCGAATAATTAATTGAGAATTAATTATACATTAAATAATGTGATTATTTAATTATTTTTATCACACACTGTAGTGGGACCACAAGGGGTGTGTGACACTGGAAAAATCCCACTGGAATTTAGTTGCTTGCTCTCCAAGTAATACGGTTTACTTGTTCAACAAGTTTTTCAATTAAATTCAAAAATGAAAGTAAGATGTTAGTTTATTTAGAATTGAATTTGAGCTAAAATTAGAAACTAGAGAAAATAAGAATTTTTTCTCTCTCCTCCTTAGTATGCCCGACCACCCTATAGCAAAAGGGAAGAAAAGTTTGTTTCTAGAAGAAAAGTTTGTTTCTATAAGAAAAAGGGAAACAACATTTTTAATGAGATTCAAAATATAGTAGTTACCAATTTCATATTTGTTTTGTCTACAAGCAAAGGCTTCTCCTAATTGTTTATAAATAGGAGACAATAAGAATTGGAGAAGATTGATGATAGATTTTGATGTCTTATTTTTCCTAGAGTTGGCCGAATTCCATAGAGAGAAAAAGAGAAGTTCTTCTAATTTTCTCAATTCTTTCACATACATGCGTTGATAGTGAAACAATACTAAATTGGTGAGTGATCCTTTCCGATAGTTTTAGCTTGAGCCCACACTCATTGTCTTTCAAAATCAAGGAGTAGACGAGGAAGGCTTAGCTGTTTTAAGAAAGCTTTGGAGCGAGAATCGTTCGTTGGCCAAAGAATTTTAAGTTATCGTCTTCATCGTCGACAAAGTATTAATTATCTATTCTTATAAATTATTAAGATTAATTTATTATTGCATAAATTAATATAATCTATAGCGTATTCAAAAAGTTTTATGAAAATTTTTCGACACGATCAGCACTACCACGCTTTCGCACTCAAAAAAATTAACATAATCACGCATGAAAACAATAGTATTTGAAAGGTGTCTTTTTTCCTTGCTTTCCCACAGCTGAATGGTTATGTTATTGGAAGACCCCTTTTTTTTAAGGCAATAACATAACTTTATTAGAAAGCCACTAAGAGATTAAGATACAGGACAATAGTCCAAAATGGGTGCAACTCACATGATTAGACAATACAAATGCACTCCTTATCCAATAACAAAGAGAACTCTTCCAACTAGTGGCACTATAACAGGATTCAGCCACTTTGAAACGACTCCAAATAAACCACATCTCAGTCCTACAAATGGACTACATAACTCAGACTTAGAGCAGTGGGGAGACCACCCTCTAGCTGAGACCTAACGTCGGTAGGTGGGAATACCATCATCGTTATTACAACACAAATAAAAACATAAAACAGAAAAGTAAAAAAAAAAAAAAAAAAAACTCTGTAAAGATCCCAAAAGATCAAACTAGCAAAATCGAGCCCCTCAATGCCGAAAGTGTGTGAAGCACGGTAGGAATAGGGCAGAAAAAGCCCCTGAAATGGCGACAAAAGCACCGGAGCCAAGCACCACTGCGAACGAGCAGCAATTGCCACACGCTCTGATCCACCTTCCTCGCCTCTCTTCCATGATCTAGTTCCCAAAGTTTTAACGGAATCCCGCAGCGAACACGTCCTAAATCTAAGGTAGAAGTTCAAAAACTGTTCCTCCTTAAACAGCTCCATTTGGTGACTATCCACACTTCCGTCAGAACGAATTCGTCACTGATGACCTCTGCAGTCTCTCTGATGAACTTTGAATAGCAGGACCACCAACCCCAGAGAACTCTTCCTCCAAACCTGTTGCAGAGCACCTCTCTAGTTTTCTCTTTTTAGGACTCTCAATGATATATATATATATGTTTCGTATGTATTTTTTTTCAGGGAATTTTTGTTTGTATACTTTGTTCCACCCTTTTTAATGACTTTTTTAATAACTCAGGTATATGGTGTTGGTTGCTCTTTTTTTTTTTTTTTTTTCTTTCTTGCTTGCTGGGATGGTCTTTGTTGTGCTTTATTATTGGATGACTTTTTGTTGAACTTTCTCTTGCGAACTGACATGTTTTGCACGGCGATTTATTTCGCCTTATATGCATTAGTTTCATTAATATATATAGTATTCATTTATTTATATACTGATATACTAGTACTTATATTAATGATCTATTTGGCGCGAAATAAATCATTAATTTATATTTAGATTAGTATTTATATAATTTTTAATTAGTGTGGGATTATGAATTGAATTTTTTTTTTTTTTTTGGAATATGTATAGTGTTAGATTTGAAGCCCAAAAAAATGATACTCTTGTAAATAAGTTTAAAAGAAATGACTTGTTATTAAGTAGGCTTGTTTGAGAAAGTGGGGATATCATGTGTCAAAAGAAATGATTAGTTTAATAATACATAAAAGAGTTAAAGTTCTTTTTTATAGGGGGCTGTCACGTAGCAGTCCCTCCACTTAGCTTTTTTTTTATGAATTTTTTTTTACATTTTAATTTTTTTGTGTGTTTTTTAAAAATATGATGTTCTTCACTCTACTCCAATAAGAGTAATTTTTTTCACACGTGTTCTTATTTGATTTTTAATTGGTTAAAATAGTTTTATTCAAATGTATCCCTACTTAATTTTTCCGTCAATTGTTATTTTTATACATATTTCTTTTTAAAATAAATTCAAAAATCTTTAAATTGCTGTCTAAATAAATTTCTTATTATTCGGTAAACAATAAACTCTTCATGTGTCTCTAACGCGACAATGTGTGCAAAGCACATTACAAAAACTAATATCTGAAAAAGTGTCTAAAATTAACATTCCTCTATTTATTTTTACCTCATCGTCACCATTCCTCAATCCGAAAGAAGGAGGTTCAATTTTTAGTCGAAAACTGATTTGAAGTATGTAATGAAGTGCTAGAACAACAAATTTTCATGAGAAAATAAAAACTCTAATTTTATTAATTGATCCATTAATTTCTTCATGAAAAAAAGGAAAAAATATCCATATCTGTATCTGTACGTATTACAAAATCAAAACGGATTTATTCACATTTATTTATTTCCCTCTTTACTTCTTTTTATATCTCTTTCTTCTCTGTCTTATTACACATGTTTTCTTTCTCTAAATTTACTTTCATAAATATATTTTTCTCTCTAATTTCTCAATTAAATAATTTTTATCATACATATCTTTATCTAATTCTTTTAAACCCTCTTTCCTCACTAAAGAAATGTTTCGATCCCGTACTTTTTTTCTGTTTTTTTATTTTGTTTTTCGCAAACATTTTTTTTTGTCTTTTTCCTTTGTATTTTTTTTCTCATTTTTTGTTTATTCCCCACCTTTTCTTCTTTCTATCTCCTTTTTTTCATTCTTATAATTTTTTCATATTATACATTTTTTTTCCTTTTCCAATTTGACCCTCATAAATATATTCTCTCTCATCTCTAATTCCCTATTAAGCTAATTATTTTTCTTGCCAACCTTTGCAAACGTTTCTCAGGTCTTTTTTTTGGATAAATTTTACTTGTATCCCGAACTTTGGTCTCTTTGTCAATTTGTCCCCCAAACTTTAAAAATTGGTCAACACATCTCCTGAATTTTGAAACGTTATTTACTTTGTCCCTTTTATTTATTTGATTAACATATTTGATGATTTCGTAATTATTGGAGGGATAATTTAATGAAGTATTTGCATAAATACCCCCTGAAGTAAGTATCATGTTTCAAAATGCTCCATGATCTATCAAAACACATCAAAATGTCCCTAATCTATAAGAAAACATAATAAAATAATAGTTTTACTGATGTGAGATGTCATTAAAAATTAATTAGACATTAAATTCTAATTGAATCAATAAAAGTGATTAAATATTAAATATAATAATAGAAAATAAATATAAAAATGCTTCACTTAAAAAATTTAAAAATTAAATAAATGAACTATTTTTTTCAAAAGTCAAAACCTAAAAAAAAGAAGAAAGATTTTTTTTTTTAAAAAAAAACCTTATTGCTCTTCAGCTCCGAAAGTGCATATCAAAACACATTATTTTCTTAAAAATGAATTTTTTAATTTTTGAATTGTCTTTTGTGTTTTTCAAATTTTTTTAAAAAAAATTAGTTGATACAGCATGCCATTAAAATTTTTTAAAAATCCAAAAGACAAGTACAAAATATCAAAAAAAGGATTAAAAAAAAAAACCCCTTCTTTCTTTTTAAGTGAATTTTTTTTATAATCTGCACTTAAGAGGATGAATGTGTTTTAATCTTTTTCCTCTTTCCTTTTAGGTTTCTTAATTTTTAAAAAAATTTATCTAATTTTTAAATTTTTTGAAGTGAAGCATTTTTATATTTTTCAATATTTAATCACTTTTAATGATTCAATTAGAATTTAATATCTAATTAATTTTTAATGGCATACCATATATCAGTAAAATTGTTATTTTATTAAGTTTTTTAAAGATTAGGGATGCGTTTTGATAGATCAGGGGGCATTTTTAAATATGATACATACTTCAGGGGGTGTTTATGCAAATAATTCATTAAACTATCCATCTAATAATTGCCACATCTCTAAATCCGTAAGTCAAATAAATAGAACGGGCAAAGTTAATAACATTTCACAGTTCAAGAAATGCGCAGACCAATTTTCAAAGTTGTGAAGACAAAGTGACAAAAAGACTAAAGTTCATAAGTAAGAATAAAATTTATCCTTTTTTTTTTTTTTTGCGTTTGTATTTGCTTTTTTTTTTCTTCCACTTTTTTGTCTTTATTTTCGTCTTTCTTCTTCTTTTTGTCTCCCCTTTTTGCTGTTCTTATCTTTTTTGCTCCATTATAGATATTTTTTTATTTTTCCTTTCTCCAAGTTGACCTTCATAATTATATTTTTCTCTCTAATGTACATATCCTTGTCTAAGTTATTTTAAACCCTTTTTCTCACTAACAAAACGTTCCGTTCAATGATTTTTTTTATTGCTTTTGTTTTTTGTCCTCCATTCTTTTTTTTATTTACTTCTTTTGGTCTTTCAATTTTCATTTGTCTCGCTTTTTTGCTCTTTTTTTGTTGTTCCCTCCTAATAATATACAAGAAAAATATTTACGGGTTAAATATAGATAATGCTATTAAATTTTTCTATAGAATTCCACAGGCATATACGCCTGGTTTAAACTAGTATTTATACATAAAAGAGAATTATACGACATACGATAAAATATCCTTTTGGTAGGGTTCTATAACATGTCTCCACTTATGAACATTTTACCAAGCTTAGAAATAGTAGATGGGTCAAAAAAAAAAATTAGTAGATGGGAAATTAACAGTTTTCCAGCATAGGTACTCTCCTTGTTGGTATCTGCATGAGACAAAGCAAAGAGTGTTGAAGTAATTGAGTAGAATAACTGTGAAGAATTATGAGCTGTTGCTACACAAGTGCAGCCTTGTCTGTTGGAAAAATGAGATACAAATATTGTCTCGTGAAACTATCTAGCTAGCTTACATTAGCTTTTTTGTTTTATTTTATTTATTTTTGTGACAGCTAGCCTTGCTACTTGCTTGACAGAGGTATGACCAGAACTTTTGAAGGAGACTTTTTGTATTTTTTGTCCGTATTAAATGTGTTTAGGGGATTTTAAGGTCCGTTTCTTTTAAAGTTTAAATCATAATTTAAACTTTTTATTATAATATTTTTTTAAAAAAAATAATACCTCAAACACTTTTTGTGTTTAATTTCGTCTTTTTTATTATGATAATACCCAAAACAACCTGTTGTCTATAAAAACATATTCAAAACCCCTTCTGAAATAATTAAGAGCTTGTTCAGTTGTATTTTTAAGTTATGGTGATTTAAGTGTAGATTTTAAGTTGAATTTAAGTTATAACTTGAGTTGAAGATGTAACTTGAGTTTATATTTAGAGGTGCACATTTGAGTTAATTTTTGAATTGAGAATTTGCTTTGAGTATGTGTTTAGTACACCTAAACTTGAGTTGTTAATAGTTAAAAATGAATGGGAGGTAATTATTTTTGTTTGGAATTTATTATTAAAATAAGGGAAAGTAATTTTTGTCAACAATTACAGTGGAACTTGAACTTGAATCAAGGGGGTGGAGCTGCACTCAAGACTTGTTGCTTTTCTCAAGTGTAAACTTGAGTCTTCACTCGAGCAGTCCTTGCTAAACAAAGACTTGGCTCAAGTTCTTTACTCGAGTGGTATTTTTTCAAGTTTTTTGGGGCAATCGAACAGCCCTTAAATTATTTAAAATGTTATGATTATCCTTCTAAATCTATATTAAATTTTATTTTAGGTATGATTTAACTAAAAATTTAAATAAAAATTATAAAAATGCTTAAATAAATATTCCAATCAAAGAAATACTTCAATTATTTTGAGAGTTTTTCATTTTCTAAGATTGATTTTATTTAATATCAAGGCTTAACAATGTTATAAATAGGATTTTATAAAGACCGGGAAATGTCATCTTGGTATTTTTAAAAAAATTAGTTGCTTTAGGACGGTATTTTGGGTATGTTCTTATAAATACAGAAGATGTTTTGGACATTATTATTATAAGAGGGACGAATGTGGTGTTTTAACAAAAACAAATGAGGTGTTTTGTCTATTCTTTCTTTTTTCTAATCAAAATTCAAATTCAATTTTTTTTTGCTAATCTTTTCAATTCAAGTTCTCAGAATCCACAAAACGAACGTGGTTTAATATTTCCACAAGATTCTTATGTGGGAATCATGTTAATGAATCTGCTTTATGTATCTTCTAGTATTTTGCTTGGCTAATACTAGTTGAAACATAAGGCTTTCAGGTTCTATTTCGAGTGAATATTTTTCCTTCCATGAGCCGTGGGGTGGAAAAAGAACCATTAAATTATGAGTATGTATGTCTTTTTCCGTCATGAAAAAGAAAACGAGTATAATTTCCAGCAGGAGAAAAGGGTTGCAATACTTCTCATCTGCAATAGACAAATATAAAATGGTTAGTCTAGCATTTTCAATGATCTCAATGTAACGTCCACATAGAGATCAATTTACAAATCACCACCAAAACTAAAAACTGCTAAATGATTTTCTGAGTCCATTCAAATAAGTCTCAATAATCTTTCAGTACCCTAACAATTTAATCTCTCCCCTATTTTTTTGGCCCCTCATTACAAGAGCACCGAGCACAATCCTCTGAAACTGTCGCCAAAATATTTACAATTTATGATTGACAATTCTAGCACATTTGAGGTATCTAATCAATATGAAACTAGTTGTATGCGCAGGAAGTGCATAAAGAATCAGATATGAAGAAGCTGGTAACTGATAGAAGATAAACGGTTCGTTAAGCTTTTCAACTGCTGAGCTGAGCACATATTAATTCCAGCAAGCAGTTAGAAGCTCACTAAAAGCCAATCCAGATCCAGCTGACCTCGAAAGAACAGCGTTGTAGCTGCGGTTACTCTTGATTTAGATTGAATCTGGAGAAGTTAATCCCTATCTAACAATCCAAAAGGCAGAATTCTCACTCGGTTTCCTGCTCCAATGTGTCCCAAACCATTTTCCAAGGTCCGCTTTTCGTGCCCAACCTAAAAAGAAGTGTAATTTATCAGCAAGATGTTCAAGGTGGGAGTAAATCAGCATTTTAATGGCAAGGGGTGTGTAGAATTCAAGGGAACTACTAAACAAACGTTCGACAAGATATGGCCTCAAAATTATTTAATTTTCAAATATTTGAACAGCAAATGAGTCTGATTCTACATCCAATTGCCTTGAGATATGCAGTAGTGAACTGTAATAGATAAGTGATTCGACAAAGGATAATGATACAGACGCAAGTAATTTACCGATCTTTTTATACCGGGTGATTTGACAATTGAATTGTTATTTTCAATTGGTGAATCTACTTATAAAAAGTTAAATTTTAACGACTCATTTGCTACATCAGTTGTTTCAAAAAATTTGGAAGATAACTTGGATCCTAATAGAATTAACTTTAGACAAACAGGCAAATGAATTTCAGTACAATTTAACTGATTCATGTATTTGTGCATAAAAATCATGGTAGGCTGGGAACAAAGAACAGATCCCATCCTCGTATTTGAGTATTTGCCATGATTTTGTGCAAGCCTATTATTTTTGCCATTCTAAATAATTGGTTGCCATTGTGGTCTTTTGTTTTCTCTTTATTAATTGAATGACAATTGTTTATTTTTTATTAGTGACATAACAATTTTTTTTTACCACCTTGAGTGATATTTCTCTTATTTTTTATTCGTTAGACGCCCTTTTAGAGTTGAAGGGCTTCCTCATATTTAAGTTTGCATGCTTTTGGCGCTACCAACAAAAAGGGAAGAATTATAGAACTAATGAGACACAAATTCCAACAAACTCTTGAGAGTTAATAACCGAGTGCACCGTTGATGATAAAATGACGAGATAACTTGATTGCAAAACAGAAATTAGTAATACCTCCAAAATCCAGCTACTATGCGCACTGTCATGAAGAGAAACAACCCAGTCCAGATTCCAGCAAAACCAAACGAAGGAGCAGCCACAAGCATGAAAAGGGAAGAAATTAGTCCAGCTATCACCTGCACAACAAAAATCAAAGGCTGAAGGAGAAGAACATATCAAACGGTTAATAATTCACTAAGGTGATCAGACAAGTACCATGGAATATGCAGCGTATTCAAAGTCTGAAACTCCATAATAAAGTCCATCAATGACAAATGCTAAAGCATTTACTGGCTGAGATCCAGCAACAAACTGACAACCAATATGCCAAGCACTGTTACGTCCACCAATTATGATCATCAAATACAATTGGCATATTGCAAACTCAACGTATTTGATCCATACTTACTGTCATGGCTAAGATACCCATTTTGCAAACCAAACACAACAAGAGGAACTTTTATGATCAAGGATTAAGTCGCCGCCACTCTATTAGATCTGTAGCTTCTTTTTATAACAATTTTGATGTTTTTAATATTGCACGGGCTTGCTAGTAACTTAAGTAGCGGCACTTATGTAAGATTTCAATGGTAAATTTATTAGGTTAATTTGCAAATCCTTTGGACAGTTTTAGAGGTTTCCAGCTTACTTTGTTACTCAATTTATCTGTATTTAAATGTTTATCTACTAGGAAAAGCCCAAGAGTTATGAATGAATAAAGATGTCTTGCTAGAAAAGATCTTTTCTGTCTCTGTGTGTGTGTATTTACTAATATATATTATAAACTCCTTAGGACATTAATTCGTTTACCCATCCTTTCCCAAAGCTGCCATTGCCGAACAGACTTGCACTATTGGCACGCAAGGACTCTTAGAAATCCAGACAAGATGGAGAATGAATCACATGGGTGTGCAACTGGTAAATGATTTGAACATGTTTTCCTTACCAGTAAGCCAGACAAAGCAACATCCAAAACTTCTGAATCTGTGGTGAACAAGCTAGAAAAAGCTCCAAAACCGACGAACAATATAATGGCCAAGCCAACTCCCATCACTGAACCAATCTGCTTGAAACCAAATGAGACAAAGATTGAAGTTCTAGGGCAGTTGTGAATGAAAAAACATGTAAAAGAGACGAAGAGAACAATTATAACATGAATATTAAAAAGCTAGGGAACTTATTTACCTGTAGAACTTTGTAAATCACCTGGCGTGATTGTTCAGGATTTCTTTGGGCATAACTATTGGCAAGAAGCGCCTAGAGAGAGACAACATTGCAATAATAAGATTAAACATAATTGCGGCTAATAAATCTCAAAAGGAATTTGTGATGCTAGTTCACGTAATAGTCTATTGTTTCAGACTTTCAGAATATAAAGCAAGGACCATTATATTATGAATTCTTGATATGAAATATGTGCTGTTGCAAATTGTTTATTAGGTTTTGGATCCATGCATGCGAAAATAAAGAATAGGAAATTTTCACGGCTACAATAGGTGGGCAGCAAATTTCCAATGTTCACAAGGAAACTGCTAGTTTCCAATGGAGAGCACACAAATGATAAGCAGAAGTAATTTCTAACTTAGAGATCTTAATGGAAGAGTACAGAACTTGTGCTTAATATCACCAGCATGTCTTCATCAACTTAGTTACCGAATGCAATGCAGCAAGAAGAATTTTTTATTTTCTTGCTGGACTGAATATAGAATTTGACCAAGTGCGAGTACAAATACTTGGAAAAGATGATTTTCCTTCATTAAATGACACAATTGCATTGATCCAAGCCAAGGAAGGAAGAAGACGAATGATGATAGAGCCACAAGTCGTAGAGGGGCCAGCAATGATTTCAAAGGTCTCAAAAATTGCTAACATGAAGATTGCAGGCCTTGAACAACATTCTGCTAATGATAATGGGCTTGCTGATTGGTCAAAGATGGCGAATAAGGAAAAAAATATGGTGTACTTACTGCAAGAAACCTCGGCACACCAGAGATTAGTGTTGGAAGCTCCATGGAAAACCACAAAGTCTAAACAAAAACTGGACTGAAAAAAGTGGGCAGCAAAGAGGCCACGGTCAAGCACTTTTAACTAGTACTCAGTCAAGTGGTGAAGGTGCATCTCAGGATCAGGGCAAGTTCAACAAAGAGGAGATTGAAAAGCTGAGAAGCTTGTCGGGGACAATTGAGAAACGGAATGGAACAGGTGCATATACTTTGGCTCTCTCAAGTACTCATGTTCTCATGCACTTAGTGTTTCGGACATATCATTTTCAGGTTCTTGGGTCATTGACTCGGGAGGCACTGATCACATGACCAACTCCTCTCATCAATTTATTTCCTATAGCCCGTGTCCAAGTAACAGAAAATAATTACTGCTCATGGCACCTTAACTACAGTGGCTGGTCAAGGAGATATTTCCTTAAATTCAACAGTTGTCCTTAAAAATGTTCTCCATGTTCTAAAATTGTCCACCAACCTTGTGTCTATCCATAAGCATACAAAGGACCTGAATTGTAGTGTGATTTTTTACCCCTCGTTTTGAGACTTCCAAGAACAGAGTACGGGGAAGGCAATTGGACGTGCTAGGGAGAAAGAAAGACTTTACCACCTTGAAGAAATTAGTGGACAAAAGATGTTAGGATCCTTTAATAATTTAGGAAGTTAGTTTTGATTTGTGGGTTGTTAAGAGTATAGTTAGTAGTGTGTTAGTAATGCTTAAAAGAGGGAACAGTACAAAAAGGGAGGGAAGGGGCTGAGTTCGGGAGGCTGTGATTTTGAGAGTTTTGGGAAACTGGATTGTGTTCATTTGCACCCAAACTCAAAAAAGGTTTGAACTCAAGTACAAATTTATTCAAGTTATTTTGGGCCCGTTCATTTCGCTGATTCGAGTTTGTAATTCGAGTTGAGATGTGATTTTATGTGAGAGCTTTTTACTGTAGCAAAAAAGTTAGATGTGATTGTTTGTGAGAGCTTTTTACTGTAGCAAAACTCGAATTCTAAACTCGAATTAGTGAAGTGAACGGGGCCTTTGTAAAATTTGAGTTTGAACTTAAATTTTAACTTGAGTTTGAGGTTAAAATCTGAGTTCAAGTTTCTCCTTCAATTCAAGTTCCTAAACTCAAACTCAAGTTAATAAACAGTATTTTTTCTCTTCTTAAAATCGCTATAATAATTTTTTTTAATTCCGATTGAGATGATTCTTTTTTTATGCGTTCACAACGAATAGACGAATAAAACCCCACATATATACCCTATTAAAATTTTCTATCATCATTGAGTTTTTATAAAAATACCATCTAAATACAAACTCAAATTTTGACCCACCCAAACACAAACTCAAAAAGATTCTCATCTCAAACCATAACTCAAATGTACACAACAAAACACAAACTCAAGTTACAACTTCAACTCAAGTTATAACTCAAATTCAAATCAAAATCTATACTCAAGTCTCTCGAATACCACCAAATAAGAGTCTCAGGAGTACTCGAATTCTCCGATCTATCTTTACTTTACAGTTGCATGTAGTGTAATTGATGATAGTTGGTGCTGAATAATAAAATTACATGATTTCCATTCATTTCTTGTTGATTTCTGCTTGTGTGAGTGCACTTCTGGTGTTGTTTGGTTGAAATATTACCACGTTCCTGTCAATTGGTATCAGAGCAATTGATTCTCCGGGGAAAAAAAAAAGAGAAAATGGAATCGACGCTTCAAAGTGTGAAGCGGATCATTCGATTGTTAGAGGAGCAGGACCGCAAAGCTCGGGTGGTTGAAAGTCGAATAATGCCGGCAAAGGATACGTGGTCGCAACTAGAAGAACAGCGCCGGCGAACAACAACGAACGCGTTGCGATCTGGTTAGAGTGAGTCGCAATCAGATCTGAGCACTGAACATCGGGTTCCGCAATCTGATTGGAATTATGAAGAAGGGTTTCGAACTGCGGAACCATGATGGAGTTGGAGCGTCAACGTCGAGGAACGACGCCAGTGGGGGCGCAACCAAATCCGGACTCGTGCGAGGTCGAAGATCGGGAAAAATCTTGGCGATATGGAGCTAGACCGACTAGATCTAAAGTGAATGGCAGCAGATTCGCGACGGAATTGAGCGTCGCCAAGGCTGCACTTCGCGATTTTGGTACGTCCAAGGCTAACTCCAGCTGGATTTGGAGCGGGTCTCGTAGTTCCGGTGCCATTTTGACTTATTCTGGCGCCGTTTTGGTTGATTTCGACGAGTTTAGGGTAATGTCTTGGAATTCAGGCGTGTTTGGGGAAGATTATGCAATGAATTGGACTAGGTCTCGTGATTCCATCATGGTTGGGGCAGGTGGATTCGAGTTACGGAGTGTGCAGGGCCAATTTCGGCGAAGGCAAGACCAGGTCTTCGAGTTACGGAGTGTGCAGGGCCAATTTCGACGCTGTGACCGCTGGACGTCGCACTTCCAGCAAGATTCGGGTTAATTTTGGGGCTGATCCTTGGGCTTTTCGATCTGATATGGGCAAGGTGAATAGAGTTTCGCCATCTGGTTGGGTACAAGACCTTAGGGTTTTGAACAGGAAAAGGGCAAGGTGGCGTGACACGCTGTGGGAGAACCGATTGGATCGACGTTTTCAGCGAATGGAGATGCCGCTGTTCATTGGAGAAAATGCTAATGAGTGGGTTTTTAGAGCTGAACATTATTTTCTGTTGTATAGATTGACAAAAAGAGAATATATGAGCTGCAAAAGAGGCCATAGAGGGTGATGCTTTGGTTTGGTATCAATGGCAGGATGGTCGTCGACCGTTCCGCAGTTGGGATGAATTGAAGGCTCATTTACTATAGTGTTTCCAATCAACGCAAGAAGAGACCGTCTATGGGAGTTTCGTGGCGAGAGAGCGAGCGAATACCAAGGCTAATTTCGGACAACAAACCGAGGTACTCACTGCACCTTGGAAAGAGATTTCAAATGCAGTTTTTGAGAGAGATATCACAACCAAGTTGAAAGTCAATAAAGAGCATGAAATAGGAATTTCAAGTGGGCTGCTTCCAGCTCACACCACAGCTATTTTAGTTCAGCGAATTGATGCTCAAAGAGAGTTTCCTTCAAAGAATCTCATTGGGAAGGTGGACCAAGGCGTTGGAAATGAAGATGACTTTCAAACCAATGTTCTTTCCCATGTTGATGTACTATAACAGTTTTATTTTTTGGTTTTCACCTTGAGCACAAGGTGAATGTTTGGGCGGGGGTCATGTTAGGATCCTTTAATAATTTAGAAAGTTAGTTTGATTTGTGGGCTGTTGAGTATAGTTAGTAGTGTGTTAGTAGTGCAAGCGGGATAACAGTATAAAAAGGGAGGGAAGGGGCTGAGTTCGGGAGGCTGTGATTTTGAGAGTTTTGGAAAACTGATATTAGGAAGAGTGGTGGTCTCTTGAATACCAATATACCACCAAATTAGGAGTCCCTGGAGTACTCGAATTCTCCGATCTATCTTTACTTTTCATAGTTGGTGTTGAATAATAAAATTACATGATTTCCATTCCTTTCTTGTTGATTTTTGCTTGTGTGAGTGCACTTCTAGTACTGTTTGGCTTAAATATTACCAGAGAACTGAGAATCGGTTACCATTGTCATTTCTTTCCGAGTCTTTCGCTTCTAACAAGGACAAGATTTGGCTATACCATCTTCATATAAGACAGCATTTACCATTCTTAAAATTGTGTTTCCTTTATTGTTCAAAGGAATTGATGTAGAACATTTTCATTGTGAAATCTGTGAACTTGCAAAGCACAAACGTGTTAGGAACCTAGCTCAGAAAATCAGCCAAACACCAATATCACACTCACACACACCAGAAACAGCAAGAAAATGAGAATAATTAGAGGGAATTTTATTAATCTAATCAGCCAAGAACACCCAATTACACTGAAATGTAAAGGATAGAACGGAGAATTCGAGTACTCCGGGAACTCCTAATTTGGTGGTATTCGAGAGACCACCGCTCTCCCTAATCTCGGAGCTACTAAGCCCTTTATTTATACTAATTCCTACTAACTATACCAGCCCACTAACCAAACAAGTTCCCAAGTCATTAACGGATCCTAACATTACCCCCGCCCTAAAGAAACACCTTATCCTCAAGGTGCTTCCCTTCTGCCACCCCGCTCTTTGTATATCCAACCCCAATCGGACCGAAATAAGAAGACCCGGTCTAAATGTCATTGGAATTGTCCTTAATCGTGTTGGAAGTGTGCAGCCCGGCTTTAACGGCATCGGAACCAACCCAAATCACGCCGGATTTGAGAAACCTAGCCCTTGGCTCGCCGGAATATGCCCTAATCGCACCATAATCACGAAGCCCAACCCCAATCACGCTGGAATTCCAAGACCCAATTCTAATTGCTCCAAAATCATCCCTCATGACACTTGGATTCCAAGTCCCAGCCCTCCCATCGAGAGACCCAGCCCCCACTGTTTCTTGGTTCAGGCTCGGCTCCCTATCTCGACGAGGTCCCCATTGATGCAAGAGAAGTACAGGCTGCCTAACCCTTTTCTCCAAGTCCAAATCAACCACCCAAACAGCTGGTCTCTACCTGAGCTCCTCTGCGGCCAACCACCTATCCTCTGGCGCACCCCACGCGGCCACCGACTCCCTTCCGGCAACCGTCCGCCATCGATCGCCCCTTCCCAATGCAGATCGTTGCGAGTATGGCCCAACCCACTAAGACCCAGCTTCTTCACAGAGTAGATCCGGTGCATCCGCCCCAAAATATTCTCTGATCCCCCCTCCTTGACGTTGAGCAACCTGAATCCGGCCAAAATCCGACTGACCTAGACCCAAATCGGCGCCGATCTGAATTGTCGTCTATAGCCAGCCATGGTATCCTCTTAACGTTTCACCAAGGAACTCTCATGGAAAGCCTCATCGGATGACAATCTGAAATACTTCAGCAGATGAGTCTTCACTTCATTCCAACTGTAGAATAGGCAACGAGCATCATGCCATTGATACAAGCCAAAGCATCATCCTTCATAGTCATTTCAGCAGCTTGGATTTTCTCACTATTTGTCATTCTATAGAACAAAAAGTATCGTTCAGCTCTAAAGAACCACCCATCAATATCTTCTCTGGCGAACAACGGTATCTTTATTCGCTGAAAATGTTGATCGATTCAGCCCTCCTATGGAGTGTTGTGCCACCTTTCCCTCTCCCTGCTCAAAACTCTTGGATTGATTCTGAGTCCAAATCGAGAAGACACGACTCCCTCATTCAAATCAGATTGCAAAACCCAAACTCCCAGGTCCAAATCAGATCGTGAGACCCTGCTTTCATCTTCCCAACAACGACCACCCCAATTCATTTATGGCTCATACTCGCTTCTCCAATGGTAAGCTTCCGGTTGCATTTCGGGCTCAACTCCATCAAGTATGGATCAGGATCCCTAACCTGGTGGTCCCCTAACCTGGTGGTCCCCCACTGGTTCTTGGTTCAGGCTCAGCTCCCTAGATCGACGAGGTCCCCATTGATGCAAGAGAAGTACAGGCTGCCTAACCCTTTCCTCCAAGTCCAAATCAGCCACCCAAATAGCTGTTCTCTGCCTGAGCTGCTCTTCGGCCGACCACCTATCCTCTGGCACACCCCACACGGCCACCGACTCCCTTCCGGCAACCGTCCGCCACCGATCGCCCCTTCCCAATGCAGATCGTCGCGATTACGGCCCAACCCACTAAGACCCAGAGACCCAGCTTCTTCACATAGTAGATCCGGTGCATCCACCCCTATATATTCTCCGATCCCCCCTCCCTAACGTTGAGCCACCTGAATCCGGCCGAAATCCGGCTGACCCAGACCTAAATCGGCGCCGATTTGACCTCCACGTTGCTGACCCAGACCTAAATCGGCGTCTGTGTATACCTCTATCTCACGGCTTTCACACTTTTTGAAGAGTAAACCGTGGCCTGGTGTCATCTTCAGGTATCTAAGAATTCGATTCACAGCCTCTAAATGTTCCTCATTCGGATTGTTCATGTGCTAGCTAACCACACTCACTGAGAATGCAATGTCTGGTCTCGTGTGTGAGAGATAGATCAACTTGCCCACTAGCCTTTGATACTGCCCTTTATCCACTAGAACACTTTCCTCATCTTTCCTTAACTTTAGGTTGGGGTCCATAGGCGTCTCTACAGGTTTACACCCAAGCATGCCAGCCTCTGTTAGCAAATCTAAAATGTACTTTCGTTGGGATATAACAATCCCGGCCTTAGACCGAGCAACCTCCATGCCTAGAAAGTATCTGAGAGTACCAAGATCTTTAATTTCAAACTCAGTAGCAAGTAATCTTTTGAGTTTGATAATTTCCTCTGAGTCGTCTCCAGTTAGAATGATGTCATCAACGTAAACGATGAGAATAGCAATCCTGCCTCTTGGTGAGAATTTCATAAATAGCGTGTGATCTGCCTGGCATTGATTGTACCCGTTTGTGACCACTGTTTTGGCAAACCTATCAAACCAGGCACGAGGTGACTGCTTTAGGCCATACAATGACTTCTTTAGCTTGCACACTTGACGGCTGTTTGAAGGGTTTTCTAGGCCTGGTGGTATTTCCATGTAAACATCTTTTGCAAGATCCCTGTTCAAAAAGGCATTTTTGACGTCTAGCTGGTGCAAAGGCTAGTCTTTAGCAACCGGGGAGCTCATATTTTCTGTCATCATTAGTTTCTTCATGCTTTCTTCTCTTCTGACTTCAGCAAACGCCTCTCGGATGGGAGGCAGTGGCCTGCTTCCCATGATTCTCCCCCTTACTTCGTCCAGATCCTTGTTGAGACCAAGGAGAAATTTGAATGTTCTCTTTTAATCAACAATCTTTTTGTATAAAGCTGCATCATCAGGACATTTCCAGGGATATATTTCAAACATATCAAGGTGCTGCCAGTACCGGGTTATTGTGTTGAAATATTGAGTGATAGTCATCTCCCATTGTCGCATATCATGAAGTCGAGTTTCAATCTCAAAAAGTTCCGAGGTATTTTCAGAACTGGAGTAGGTTTCACGTGCCGCATCCCAAATTTCCTTGGCTGTTTTGTAGAGAAGGAAATTCTCTCCAACTTCCGTGGTCATGGAGTTTATTAGCCATGACATAACCATGTGATTTTCAGTTTTCCACGTACGATACTTGGGATCTGTTGCCGCCGGAACAAGAACCTCACCGGTGAGATACTCATCTTTTCCTCTGCCAGATACATACATGAGGACGGATTGCGACCACTGAAGGAAATTGTGGCCATTGAGTTTGCGACTGGTAACAGGAATAGGTGAGTTGTCGATGATATTGGCTGAGGGATTATTAGAGTTGATGGCTGGGGAATTTTGCTCGGGTCTTGACTGGACTTCCGAGGAACTGGTTTGGGTATTCATGTCATATTTGGTCATGATGAGAGATCGGCAATAGAGTGGATTAGGGTTTTGAATCCGGCTCTGATACCATGAGGATTTTGGTGAAGAGAAATTCTTATTAACACAAGGAAATACAACCCTAATATTTATACTGGAGTGGCTGGCATTCCAATCCACTATTCTAAGAAAATAAGAGGAGAATCCCACAAAGTTAGGAATCTCAACAAACTAGGAAAGTAACTAATTAGGAATCAGTCAAGTCAATAACTGATCATATTTATTAGGAAACTAAATAAGAAATCCTAATTTACCAGATTACAAAAATAAACCATTTCCTAATATATATAAACTAATCGGCTCCTTTCTACAGATCCTTACAGATTCCACCAGGTTCAATTTGAATCTAGATGGAAAAACAGTGTGCAAATTAAAAAAGGCCTTGTATGGATTAAAGCAGTCCCCTAAGGCCTAGTTCAGAAGATTCACAAAAGTTATGACAACTATGGGGTATAAGCGGAGCCAAGGTGATCACACTTTCTTTATTAAACACTCAACTTCAGGGGGAGTAACAGTGTTATTGGTGTATGTGGATGATATCATTGTGACTGGTAGTGATCTTAGAGGAAATGAAGTCTTGATGAAGTGCTTAATGAAAGAATTTGAGATAAAGGAGGTTGGAAGATTTAAGTATTTCCTTGGTATTAAAGTTGCCTACTCACGGAATGGGATTTTTATGTCACAGCAAAGGTATGTGCTGGATTTGTTGAAGGAAACTAGTAAATTGGGTTGTAAACCAGCTGAAACACCAATAGATCCCAACCACAAACTTGGTGAAGCACTTGAAGATACAATTGTGGATCGAGGTACTCATTAAAGACTCGTTGGGAGATTGATTTACCTTTCACATACTCGGCCTAATATAGCTTATGCAGTTAGCGTGGTAAGCCAGTTATGCATAACGCAAAGAGGGTTCATCTTCAGGCAGTATACCGGATCCTTGAGTACTTGAAAGGAACACCAGAGAGAAGAATCTTGTTCAAGAAAGGAAAAAGTTGGACACTTGAGGCGTACATTGACGCTAATAATGCAGGATATGTGCTGGACAGGAGGCCAACAACCGGCTATTGTACCTTGCTTGGTGGTAATCTCATAACCTGAAGAAGCAAAAAGCAAAATGTTGTTGCAAGGTCAAGTGCGGAGGTCGAGTTTAGAGCAATGGCATTTGGGGTGTGCGAGCTGTTGTGGATCAAAATCATTCTAGAAGATTTGAAGACCAAGTGGGAAGGAACTATGAGACTCTACTGTGACAATAAATCTGCAATCAACATTGCATATAATCCGGTGCAACATGACCAGACTAAACATATTGAGGTTGACAAGCACTTTATAACGGAGAAGCTGGAGAGTGGCTTGATTTGTACTCCATTTGTAGCTTCTGGGAATCAACTTGCAGATGTGCTGACTAAAGGACTTGCTAATCCAGTGTTTCAGTCAATTATAGGCAAGCTGGGAATGGACAATATTCATTCACCAGCTTAAGGGGGAGTGTGGAAAAAGACATGGATGGTGCAGATATGGAAACCGTGTATTTTCGTAGTTATTTGTACCTAGAATAGAAGATTCTGTTGTTAGAAAAATCCCTGATTTGAAGGGATCTGATTTAGGGTAGTTTCCCATTCCTAGTCAACTGCTATCTATATATTAGTTGTATTATATATATATATATATATATATTCTGATTATGAACAAAATTCCATAATTTTCCCATATTTTGCCACAATTAATTTGATGTGTTCACTAAGCTAGGCCAGCCTAGTGAAATTCCTACTTGATATTTTAAATATCTTCGACGTATGTGAGATCCGGCTAGTTATTTGATACTAGAAAGTCAGATGTTCAACAAAAGTACAAATTGGGATAAATTGTATTGTACTAAATAATATATGACGTAAGCTGATAATATCCTCCAGTATTGATAAGATTTGATACTTGACAGTCTTTTGACTTGACACTATCGATGAAAGTACAAACTCTAACAACTATTACTCATGAAGCAACACAAATATAGTAACAACCAAACAAGAGGTGTCAAAAAAATGTAAGGATAATCAACTCCCTAACTCTCCCAATAAATTTTTCCATCTCAAAACCCACCCAGAAGGTCTTGTTTGGATTAATAGATGGATAATATCTAAATGAAATTGTTATTTTCAAAGGATACTTTAACCGTTTTTTTTTTTTTTTTTTTTTGCGATTTTTAATCTTTTACGATGGAAACATCTCGGATTAACGAAGAACAAGATACACAATACGAGTGATATTCAAGAGATCACCGACTCTTTACAACCAAAAGGCTCCTAAACTCTCGAACCCCAACTTATTTATAGGCTCCCCTACTAACAAACTAACAAATCTAACAAACTAACAAATTCTAGTTATTACTAAAGAAGTTTTCTCAGCAAGACTGTTGAAAGCTTTCTCAACAAGATTCCACTGTAACCCATATCCACGTCAGCAACTAATCACTAACGTTTCTTGGTTCTTATCATTACCCCCACCCCCGTTCACAGGAACCTTGTCCTCAAGGTTCAAGTGACCGCTCCTTGCTCCGCCGTTGATTCCCCCGATTCTGCCTCAACTGTAGCGGCAGCTCCATTCCCATCGTCTTCATCCACCGCAGCGATGATAACCTGCAATTGGGGATTCCTACAGACGTGACCGAACCGCCATTTTTCCTCACACTGGAAACAAAAACCTCTCTCCCTTCGTCGCTGCATCTCAGCGTCTGAAATGTTCCGTTTGAAGCTGTCGTTTTTCCGTGTAGAATGGGAAGGAAGTGTATCAGGATCCTTGTTGACCGACACACTAGAATGAGTAGAGCTGGCACGTGTCATCTCCGTAGCTCCTTTGTTTCTCTCCATCACCTTCGGTGGATTCCCAGCTGGAGCTATTAACAAAGTTGCCTCCACTCACTGATTTTTTTAGCCCAAAAGAGTCCCCGTTGCTGAAAAATCCAGCCCCCTCTCCACTTGTCTTGGGTCGTAATGGCCGCATAACCTGAGCCTGTTCTAAAGCCCAATTTTTTTCCTCAATTTTCTGGGCCAAGTCCATTATTTGGACCAAGGAAGTAGGTCTCATGTTAGGACTCCCGTGAAACTATCACTTTGGAACAATTAGACTAAGAAATATAACAGGAAATCTGGAAATTAACCAGGAGATTGGCCTGGATCCTTTTATTGAATCTTAATGAAGTTGATAACAGGGAAAAACAATTACAATGCTAGAAGTAAAAGATAGAAGGGAATTCAAGGACCCCTCCAAACCTCCACAGACTCTCTTCTTACTTAATTCTCGATGCCCTCTCCTTAGCCTCTCTGGGACTATTTATTTCCATACTCTAACTAACTTCCTTCCCTAAGTCCTACCCTGGCACACAGCCCCATAACCATAACCGTTTCCTAACAAATCGCCCCTTACCCCTGCCTTGGCTCCATGTTACGTAAATCCCCCTTCTGCCCCTGCATATTCTTACTCCTTCTTCTGGCATACACAAACCTGAGGCTCGGAGGTCTAACATCTCACCATACGAACTTCAACCTTAATCTCCTATGCCAATCCATTCGAGAAAGCTCCAAGTAGGAACTCCTCGTCCGCCTCCCTCAAAGGAGCTGAAAGCAACTCAAACTTCTCACGGAACTCCGCCACCGACGAATCCTATCGCAAAGCAATCAAAGCCTCATAATGGTTGCCAGTTTGCGAAGATCAGAACCTCTGCATCACAGATTCCTTGAAGATTGGCCATGAAATATCACCTTATCTGGATTCCATCCACTGGAACCAATTCAGCGCTTTTCCCTCAAGTCCGATAACGGCTAACCCCCCCCGTTCTGCCCCCTCAACGTACCTTCAAAGCCGGAATAACCAGCCATGCGGATCTTCGCCGTTGAAAAGAGGAATCTCAATCCAGCGGAATCTTAACTCTCCACCACTCAGCGCCGGACCGTAGCCGGAACGATTCGCCGCTGTCGTAGCACCGCCTCCATCTCCGCCGTTCGAAGCTGACGCCCTAGCTTGCTCTGCTGGTGGATTCGCGTGGCCTCCTCTCCTCATCCAACCGTTAAGCTCCTTCATATACTCCTTCACAGCTCCGATGTCCTCTGAAAGTTGTCCGACAATTCCTTTGAGTTCTCTGACGTCCAACTTGAGTTCTCCGACGTCTTTCTCAACAAATTCCAATCTCCCCTCCATGTTTCTTTCAACTCTCCTAGCTACCATTCCGGACGAAACTGCTTTGATACCAATTTGATGGAAACCTCTCGAAATAACGAAGAACAAGATACACCACACAGGTGATATTCAAGAGATCACCGACTCTCCTCTCAAGACTCTATACAACCAAAAAGCTCCTAAACTCTCGAGCCCCAACTTATTTATAGGCTCCCCTGCTAACACACTAACAAATCTAACAAACTAACCAATTCCAGTTATTACTAAAGAAGCTTCCTCAGCAAGACTGTTGAAAGCTTTCTCAACAAGATTCCACAGTAACCCATATCCACGTCAGCAACTAATCACTAACGTTTCTTGGTTCTTATCATTTTATTAGCTCACTCTGCAAAATAATAAACTAAGGATGCGTTTGGAACTCGTTCTAAAATGATTTTATTTTTTGTTTGAAAATGAAAATGAAAACGTTTTTAACCTCAAACATAAATCATTTTTGAAAATGTGTTTGATAGTTTTATTAAGAGATTGTTTTCAGTATTAAAAAAGCCATTAATGTCTCTCTCTCTTTCTCTCTACTCCAGAGAGGAGAAAACGGAAACAAAAAATGAAAAACGACTTAAAGTTGTTTTTTATTTCTCTCAATTTACACTAAACTAAAAAATAATTTTCATTTCCGTTTTTTGTCTTTAATTGTGTCAAACTCCGTTTCTCTCCATTTTCATTTTTTCTTTCTCGAAAAACGTGAAAAAACAGAAACAAAAATAACTCCAAACACAACCTAAGTTTTTCTCCTTTTTTTGGTTGAAATTTAACTAGGTGTGTCATATTACTCTTTGTACAGTCAAAAGTCCAGTACCTGACCAGCAAGTGCCAAAGCATCATTAAGCAAAGATATAGCCAACCAAACTTCAAAGCAAATTTGAAAACCAGCCATGCGTATGGGACCCTCTCTAGCTGCCATGGATGTAGCTAGCGTTGTAGTTCCGAGCACTGCTATGGTTCTGCCAACAAGAAGACCACCTGTGGAATACAAGAAAAGTATCTAATGACTTCAGGAAAAGGCATATATAACAAACCTATCTGCAAAGGCATTCAATCATCAATTAGAGAACAAGCAAATTCACAATGAGCCCTGTTATAAGGACTCATCCAATTTTGACACTTGGCTTTATGTCACTTCAAATCCTACTGATTTTCATGCATGCTCTTTGGTATCTATTTCAACATGCTCTTGCATGCATAAAAATAGTCTTCTGAACTAGCACATTTATGCTTTAGATGATCATCAATAGAATTTCTATTAAATGCATAATATGACAAACCAGATGGCTGCAATTAATTTTTTAATGCCCCATCCACCATGAAAGCCCCAGATGTAGGAACACAAAGAACACTTTATGTATTTAACAACAGCCTGGAGTTATAGAAAAAACTACTGGGAGAAGATTAGGCATCGAAAGAAATAATTCAAACGGTCAAATAAATGCAAAGGTCTATCGCTGTCTTGTTTATATTTAATGTTGGTTTTGCACCAGTTGCCCGGATGATACATAGAACCAAACATTTTACCAGATATAGATGTAAGATCAAATGCTAAATCTTTTCCATCCACAAGGTTACATTGCTCAAGTCAGCATTCATCAACCCTTCTATTTGTCATGTCACTTTGGCAAGAGTTTTCTTCAACGTAACCTAAAATCAATGTATCCTTATGTTGTTTGGATCACCAAAAGTTTTTTGTATCTTTCGTACTGGAAGGGCCCTTTACATGAAAGAGATATATAATAGCAACCACCTATAAAACAAAGTCAGCAAATAACATACCAGAAGTAAGATAGCGGGAAATCATTCTCTCATCAATTTTAGCAGGGACGAGTGATATTTTGTCACTCAAGTTCCAAAGAAGTACAAAAGCAATCAAATATCTGGAGAAAAGCATACAAAGGAAATCTCTTAGAAAATAGAGAAAATTTAAAGAGAGACAGCAAGATGTTAAAATATTGATAAAATTAAGTTTTACCACATCATTTGACGTACTCAGAGATCACAGTAGCAATCGCAGCACCACCAATGCCAAGACCAAAACTGAATATCAAAATTGGATCCAATATAGCATTAACCAGGTTGCCAGCCACTGATATTCCACAGAAAAGACGTCAATAAATCTAGTTTACGTTATTTAAAGAAAGGTCCAGGAAAAAGTTCAAACATTGTATATAGGAGATATGGCGGGGATTTGTATGCACACGTGCGAAAAAGGCAGGAGAAGAAGAACAAACTAATCTGGTCAAAAACTCAAAATTGGTTGCAAAAAGCTTACTTATGAAGGCAGTCTCAACATGGTAACTAATACATAACAACTGAATAACAAAACTTAAACAGTGAAACAGACTACAATCAACATGAGCCGTAGTCTACACAACTATGTTTAATATTTTCAACAAACTTTCGAATCAATATCTCTCAACCACAAAAACAACTTTTTAGAATACTTAGGAATGACATTCAGAATACGTGTTGACACTTTACATTCAAAAGTTGGCCGCAACACTTAACAATTAAATAAGTTGCAATGCCATCTAGCTCATAGTAAAGTTCTGTAAGCTTAAAAATTTACAGCTAGATATTCACAAACATGGGAGAGAAAGAGGTTCAGAAATACTTGCCAATTGCATACAAAGGAGTCTTTGTGTCCCTAAATCCACGAAATGTGCCTTGTGCAGCTAGCGCAATGACAATTGGTGGTGCACCAAAGGCCCTTAAGGTAAGAAATTGTTCAGCAGGTTCCCACATCGGGGAATCCTAGATCCAAGAACACAACGTAACTAATTACATGAATACCAAGCCATAGTGTCAATAATATGGTTTAAAAAAAAAACTATACGTCTTAGCAAACAGTTCTAAATTGAAAGCTGATGTGCCAATATAAAGGTTCATCTACTCTAAATGTATTGTTTCCATGAAAAGCAAAAGGTGGTGCATGAATGTAACTGGCTAAGATGACATACAGCTGGTATGCCCATGGTATTCATTAAGAAGCCCGAGCCGAGAGACAGAGCAACAGTTTCAGCGACGCCTATAAAAGCAGCTAGTGATAATGAAGTTGTTACTGAGGGAAGGCACTTCTTGCTTTGGCGATGGCCCTGGAAATCTTTACACGAGCATAAAACGTAAAAGCTTTTGATGACATAAACAAACACGACAAAACAAGGAAACTCAAACAGATAATCCTAAAAACTTACCATCACCAAATTGGGATAAATAACCATCGCCCTTATTAACCAAAGCCTGCTCTTCAGCAACAAAAGAAGTTGTGACGTTGAGCAATGGAACGTTAAAGAACTTTGCGATTAAATTGAAAACCGACACTGACACCCCAACCGCCGCCAATTCAGCAGATCCTACGGAAGATAATTAACAAAACAAAAATAATTTTCTCACATGAACAAAACAAAGGACAACTATATGAGCCACAAATTCTGTACCTATATGACCAACAAAGGCTGTATCAACCAACGACGAAATGGGGTCAGCAACCAGAGATAGTGCAGCAGGCAATGCAATTGACAATATCTCCGACACCAGTCCATCAAACTTAAAAATCCCGTCACTGCAACAACCGAAATCAAATTCACTTCTTCTCTTTAAAAATGTTGTCTTTTCTGGCTTTAAACCCACATAAGAAAAGTGAATGAATCCGTACGAATTCAACAACTAAAAGAGTCCCTTTACTCTTAAACAGAAACTAAACTCAACCTTTTCTGGCGACTAACTTGACATTTATCAAGCATTACTAAGCAAAAAAATTATCTTTCAGGAGGGGGAAGAAAAACAAGGAAAACAAATGTCTATAAAATTAGCTATTTCTGTGAAAATGACGTAACATAAATAATAAGCTTCCAAATCCAAACGACACTGTCTCTATGGCAAAGTACAGATCAAATTCTTAGAACCAAATCCAAAACCACCGATTATGTACGAGCTCTAAGTACAGCAAAGACAATCAATTTCGCAGATTTAAAAAACCACTGATTCTGAGCGGACCTTAAACGACGAACGCGAACCGAAATCGAGTCAAACAAAGACGGTTCAGATGGTGGTTCGTCGCCGGGACTCCCGTTCAGCTCCGGCGAGAAGTCCGGTTCCGATTCCGGCGGCGAACTTTGTAGCGAAGTGGAGGAATTCCTCTGCGGTGATGATTTGCAGTGAGAGGGCCAGAGACGAACCAAGAAGATAGGGTTTCCGACGAGCTTATGCGATTTCGATGGCGGACTGGGACTGGTTTTGGGAGAGTGGAGACAGAGAAGTTGCTGCGAGAGAGCGAACGCCATTGTTGAAATTCGCACGGAGAAAGTGAGTGAATCTATATCGAGACAGAAGGAAAGGGAAAATTGAATCGTTTGGGAGAATCTGTGGAAGGTAATTGACAACCATATATTTTCTTCCGTGTGATTTTATCTCTTCTCTTACACGTTTTAACGAATTTAGCGGCTACATTTCGCGCTTAGCGAAAATATCTCAGTGGCAGAATCTCTCGTGTGGTACTTCTAGCAGTACGGCAGTTGCTGTACTTCTAGCAGTACGGCAGTTGCTGTACTTCCCTTTTCTATTATTACTAGCAGTGTACGCGCGCAAACGCGCGTTGTAGTGAGAGATAATTATGTGATGTAATAAAAGATAATTTTTATCATAAATAAAGCAACAACTTAGGGTTTATTTTTTGAGTGAAAAACTCAAAAAAATACAACTCGAGTTATAATTTTATTTGAGTTCATATTTTTTTAAGTTTAAACTCGAGTTTAAATTCAAGTTCAAGCTCAAGTTTATGACTAAAACTCGAGTTCAAGTTTCTCCTTCAACTCGAGTTCAGAAACTCGAACTCAAATTAATGAACAATATTTTTTATATTCTTAAAAATGTTATAACTTTTTCGTTTTAATTCTGATTGAGATGATTTTTTTTTCTATGCGTTGACAACGAAAAGACGAATAAAACCCGACCCATATACCCTATTAAAATTTTTCATCAGCATTGAGTTTTTATTAAAATACTATCTAAATATAAATTCAAGTTTTGACTCACTCAAACACAAACTCAAAAAGATTTTTATCTCAAACCATAAATCAAATGTACACAACTAAACACAAACTCAAATTACAAGTTCAACTTAAGTTATAACTCAAATTCAACTCAAGAATTATACTCAAGTTAAACTCCCAAAGAACAAACCCTTAAGGTCCCGTTTATTTCGCTGATTCGAGTTTAGAATTTGAGTTTTATTACAGTAAAAAACTCTCAGAAATAGTCACATCTAACTTTTTTATTACAGTAAAAAACTCTCATATAAAATCACATTTCAACTCGAATTAAAAACTCAAATCAGCGAACTAAACGGGCCCTAAATTGACTGCACATAAATGACATTTTGTCATAATTGGAATATATATTTAGGCCCCGTTCATTTCACTGATTTGAGTTTAGAATTCAAGTTTTATTACAGTAAAAAGCTCTCAGAAACAGTCATATCTAATTTTTTGATACAGTAAAAGGCTATAAAGTCACATCTCAACTCAAATTAAAAATTTCAATCAGCGAACTAAACAGACCCTTATAACATATTAAAATGAACAATAAATAATTACATCAATAATTTTATGGTAAAGGATGTACAAAATTCGATATTTGTGCCTATAATTTATTGTAAGTAATATAAAAATATCTACAATAATCACATATTTACAATAAGAGAAATTCATAATTTACAATATTAAATATCATTATATACAATACAAAGTAAATCAATAAGTTAGAAATAGTACATGAATTAAACCTATGAATAAACAATAGATAAAGCGACCAATTTATGTTTGTATTCACATGTCTTCAACTATCTGGTCCATTTATAAACAAGTAAATATGAAATTTCTCATGATAAAAGCTGATTATGTCAATTTCATAAAGAGGAAGGCCCAAACACAAACTAATGATGAGATATAAGTGAACAAATAAGTAATAAGAAAGATTCAATGGGAGGAAGTTGATAAATTATGAATCTGATAATGCTTTTACATACTAATTGTGGCTCATATATTAACTGTTGTCAACAAATGCATGGCAAATCAACTGACTTGTACTTGTATGGCCATTTTATGGCTGCCTATTAGCGGCAACTGCATAAAGGCACAAAAATTAGTCAGATGTTGTATTTGCCATGCAGATTATGACATATGTGTGACACAAAATAAAGGGTCGAAGTAAAGTATAAAGCTGTCCAAAAACTACCCGGTGAATTAAAAGGGTGGAGAAAAACAGCAGTATTTAAAGGACAATGAGGCTGGGCAGAAACTGGCCACACAATGGATAGTAAATGGCGCCTGTGTCAACAGTGAATAATGGGTCTGCCTTTTGTCCAAGTAAAATATAAGAAGCATCTACAGTCAAAGCATCAAATAGCCAATTAATACTCAGATTCCATTTGGGTCAAGGTCATTTAGAAGGCTGAGGCTAAAAACAATGGGAAAAAACGAAAGCATATAGAACAAAAACATATAGGAAAATCGTAGGCCAAGGGAAAAACCCAAAAGGCTTTGTAAAGCAAAGCAAAAAGAAACAAGGAAATAATGGTACAGGCAAAGGGGGGAGAAAAAGGGAAATAATGTGCTCCAAATAGAGGACTTAAAAGAGCAAAAATAGATAGGATAAGAAAGACATATTATATGGAGGAATAGATTTTGAATCAAATACTTAAAACAAAAATATTAAAAGCCAAAAATTAAGAAATGAAAGAGCAACAGTGATATTGTTTGTGTGTTGAAAATCAAAGTTCATTAAATCATGAAACAAATAGAATGGAAAAACCCAGTAAAGAAAAAGATAGAAAATGTGAATTCAACTGAAATAGGCATCTCAAATGCCATAGCCTTAAACTAAAGAAGAGCAAAAGAACAAAGGGAGGGAGTTTAAATTGTTTTAGTCAAAAGTATACAAAAAATTAAAATTCAAATAGGAAAAGTTTATTCATAGCAATTTTTGGATAGATTAAGTCAAATTCAAGAGTCCAAAACTGATTATGATCATCGCTGCCACATGCAAGAAAAGAAGAGAAGATATTGAAAGTGTTTTAGTCCAAATGGATAGGCAAAATCAAGATCCAAATAAGGAGGTTTATTCACAGTAATTTTTGGACATATTAGATAGAACTGAGAGCCCAAAACCAATTGTAATCATCATTGTCACGCACCAAAGGGAATGAAAGATAAAATATGCTAAAGAAAAATAGTTACACATATATATGCGTGACTATAGAAGAAATGACTAAGAAATCAATATGCCATCACTATACAGTAATAAAACATAAAGACGGATAGTCACGACAACAAAAAGAGATTTTTTAAGCACTACAACAGACAATAGGAAGTAGTAGCAGCAAAAGTAACCAATACATTCAATATCAATAATAAATATTAAGAGCATATGGGCAAAAGTCTTCAATAGTACCTGCAACGCTATGAAAATTGTCTTAAACAAGGAATATGGGAGAACCAAACACAGGTGAAAGAGACATAACTTAAAAGACTGAGTAGTAAGTAGACGAAGATGGAACCGGGCAACCAAAAAGGTAAAAATGTTAGAGCAAGTAAAAAAAAGGGGAAAAAAAGATATTCAGATACTTGTAAAGCAAAAAACTACATATAAAATCATAGTCTGAAATCATAATCCACATAAGTAGAAATACATTTTGGGCAATTTCTGAATAAATTACATGGCAGCAAACTGATAAAAATGGATTGCAGCAATGAAAGACAATTATACATGACTAAAATTCGTTGACAATGAAAAGAAATGAACTTTTGTCAGCAATATAAGATGCAATACAAACCAATAGCAATATGACAAATTAATATCTTCAGCATCAACAACGGGCATTAAAAACATATAGACAAAAGTCATTAATATTACCTAAAATATTGCAACACCTGCTTTAAATAGGAAATGTCAGCTAACCAAACAGGAGTGAAAGAGACAGAGGTAAAACAATGGAGCAGAGGTAAAGCACAACAGTAAATGATCAATGATGGAGTGGGTGAGGGAAGATGTCAGATGTAAAACAAAACCGAGGACGCAATTTATACAACGAATTAATATACAGCAGCAAGATCTTCTATATATATAAAGAGGAAGATAACCAATGATAATAGCACATTTAACAGTTGGAAGTCGGTGGAAAAAGAGTGCAAAAAAAATTCCAATTCAAACAAATGATAAAAGAAGTGTAGGACTAAAAGCAAGAAAGAAAAAGGGTAAAAAAATCTCAAGCAATAATCAGTATAGAGAGTAAAAAAGTTTAAAAAAGAGCGAAAAAATACAGGGATTTTTTTTTTATTTTTGGTAAATTTTCTAGAAACTCCAGACAATAAAAGGAAAAAGAATTTCCAATTCATTTATGGCATGTTTACTTATCAGGAGTAAGGAATGGGAATTGAGATTCGGAATCAACTCTATGTTTACTTACCCATTTATATCCTGGATGGGAGTGAAAATGTGTGGATCCCACACTAATTTTGGATTGAGGAATAGGATTGACACTCCCCTCCACCCCCCACCGAATTGCCACTCCCATTCCTGATATTAAATATAAAATTACGAATTTACCCTTAATTTTTCTCCTTTATTTAACTCTCTAGGAGCATTTTTTGTGACATTCTCAGAGTCACTATTATACTGGTCAAACCAGTCATTTGTTAGGAGAAAGTGTTCTTGTAAACTGAGATCAGTATTAGTGTGTGTACTTCTTTAATTTAAAATATAAATTACATAATTATTTTTTAAATAAACCTTATATTTTGAATAGTCCAAGATACGAAATATGATCTTTTAATAACCTCAAATTGCAAGATATAATTTGAAAATTAAAAAAAAAAAGAAAAAGAAAAAAGACCCCCTTGTTTTTTTTTTTTTTACTCTCAATGGTAGGGATATTAAGGACATTCCATGTTTATATATATATATATATATATATATATATTAAATTTGATAAAAAAAATTTGTCAAAATTAAACAAAAATAAATACACACAGCTGATACAAAGATCTGGCAGTTAAAAACTAACCCTATCAATTTTTAGGGACTTTTTATGGTAGGATAGGTGACTTTGTTCGATCCATAAGGTAAATTAATTTAAATTTTAACGGTTGGAAAAGGTAACACAACGTGCCTTATATTTAGAAACGTAATTTTAGTGTACTCTTTTTTTTTTTTTTGAAGAAACATTTGCACATTTTTAGTAAACTTGTTTTTGTTTATCAAATTTTTATCAGAATATTTTAAATTATGAAAATTTTTAAAACAAAATCTTAAGTTGTGGTCATAACTAAAGTTAAAGACGTGAAGGGGTTAAGATTAGTGTCATGGTTGGATCAACGTTGGTGTCAGGATTGGTTAAGCCAGTCGGTAGCAACTGCCTCCGAGGTTGGACTAATAGGCCCGGATGGTACCGAGGTCGGGTCGAGATTGCAATTGGGGTTGGGCCAGTGACATTGTCTAGTCAGGATCACTATCAAGTCTGACTGACCAGTTAGAACTGTCGACATGACTGAGTTAGGACCTTGTCAGAGTCAGGTTAGGGCTTAATGGCATGGCTGGTCGAGATGACAATTACAGTCGAGGTGGGACCACCATTAGAGTCTGGTTGGGATTGCCATGGGACGGCTTGACATATCGAGACTACAATTGAGATAGAAATCTTTTTTTTTTGACAAAGTAGAAAATTTCATTCACTGGAAATTTAATGTAAAGATTTCAAATTAGAGGCCAAAATGTAAATTTCAAAAAAGTTTGAGAGCAAAAATGTAAGTACAAAAAATTAGGGGCTAAAATTTAATTAAAAGTTTAATGGTCAAATGATAATTTAAAAAAAAAATTAGAGGTCAAATTATAATTTTGAAAAAGTTTAGTGGCCAAATTATCATTTCCAAAAGTTTTGGGGTGAAATATAATTTTAAAAAGTTATTTACTTTTTTGTTTAAAAGAATATGTAATAAAAACTAACCTTAGCAGATATGTTTTTTTTAACATATAGTAAAATGTAGTTACTAAACATATTTTTTTTGTTTAAGAAAATGAAAAACAAAAACAAAAGAAAAAATATATTTTTAAAAAAAAAAATTAAAAACGGACACGTTACCAAACAAGACCTTTGTTATCACATTTTATAACCTCAATGACAACAAGAAATGCATTAATTAGTCTAATTTTTGTTGTCCTTATTAGTTTCTAATCAATTAAATCATATCACATCATCTCATGATAAGTATGAAAGAGTTAGTTAAAAAGTAATTTAAATTTTTTACATGACGTGACGTGATTTGATTGGTTAGACACTAATATTAGACAACAGATTTGAGTCCCTAAATTTAAATCACTATTAGGCATTAGAGATGAAAGTATTTAGGGATACTTGCATAGGCTTGATCAATTTAGAGACTAAATCCCGTATTTGCCTTCTATCCGCCTCAATATTATGACTCACAATTTAAGGGACATATTATGGACTCACAATTTAAGAGATTTTAAAAGAACCAAGGGAATTTGTTTTGTTTTGTTTTTTTGTTTTTGTTTTTTTTTTTTAACCTCAGTGATACGCATGCATAACATTTGTGTAATAACGGTTGTTCAACAAAAGGAATTTGTCTTCATTGGCCTTGCCACAATGTACTAACAATATAGTTGTACAATAATGGTTGTACAACAAATGTACTCTTTTCCATCGGGCTGAACTAAATGCCTTTGAAAATGAGTTTTGAACCATGGAAATGTAATACCATTAAAAGAGTGGTCATGTTGACTTTAGTCATTTGTTTGTTGTTACCTTAAAAATTTTGTATGTTTGTCTTGACTGTCTTCTTCCTCCCTTATGGATGACTGAATGATACCAAAAAGATTTAGGGGCTGTTCGGCGGCCCCTTTCTGGAGTCAAAAACTCAAAAAAAAAAAAAAAAAAAAAACTCGAGTTATAATTTTATAAGTTTATGTTCTTTTAAGTTTGAATTCGAGTTTGAACTCGAGTTTGAGACTAAAACTCGAGTTCAAGTTTCTCCTTCAACTCGAGTTCAGAAACTCAAACTCAAATTAATGAACAGTATTTTTTATATTCTTAAAAATGCTATAACTTTTTCGTTTTAATTCTGATTGAGATGATTTTTTTTATGCGTTGACAACGAAAAGACAAATAAAACCCCACTCATATACCCTATTAAAATTTTCTATCAACATTGAGTTTTAATTAAAATACTATCTAAATATAAATTTAAGTTTTGACTCGCTCAAACACAAACTCAAAAAGATTCTTATCTCAAACCATAACTTAAATGTACACAACCAAACACAAACTCAAGTTACAACTTCAACTCAAGTTATAACTCAAAATCTATACTCAAGTCACCTAACTCAAAAACGGTAAAAGAACAACCCCTTATTTTTCTGAAAAAAGAAAACTACAATTCCAATAAACAACTGGTTCTACTAATAAATTCGAATGAAACACTCAGGGAAAAAGGTATGTACAGAGTTTCAACATGGAACGCTCTACAAGGTACATCAAACATCGAGCACACAAATAGATTTTAATAAATCCTTTGGAAATATCAAATTGATTAAGATTGAGAGACCTGTAGTACTAAGACCATACAAAACACTGCATGAGCACACATTAAGCAAATAAAAAATAAAATCTAAAATTAATAATTGAAATAAACACACCAATAGAGCGGGAAGGAAATTGAGAACTCGACTTAATAACACTCAACAAAAACTTGAGAAATTACGGCTTGAAAAAAAAAAGTGTCACTGGGCTCAGGAATTGAACAATTGTTTTGAAAATTGAAACTAGAAATGAAAGTTGAAAGTCACACATTTATCATAATATTATTTACATAGAGAATCCAACCTCCATCAACATGGAGGGTTGAGTGGAGTCCTTTTTTCTTGACCTTGTGATCGGGCCTCAACATCTGATCCATTTAAATGTGGTAGATATCGAGGCATCATTCACTTTCTTATTTGGAAGAGTTTTGCCCCCCAGTATTATAGTGAGTTATCCCATTAGTGGAATAAAATCCATAACACAAAAACAAACGCAAAAAAAAAAAAAAAGGAAAACCCAAAGCATCACCATCATGAGCCTCTGATGAAGGCACAGTCGATGAGAAGACTACCAGGAAAAGAAGAAGGCAACGGAGGCAACGGCAGGGCCGAATGCCACCATATCGAGCCAACACTACTCTAACCAAAAGAAGCTCATCATCGACCGAAACAAACTTAGCCACCCAATGATGAACGCACCCATCATATGATTTCCAACTTCTAAACGAGGTCGAAACGACCCCGAAAAACATTGTCATCACCATTGAAAAGCCAACGACAAGTTGAGTCCAGAAACTAAATTTCAAGGCCAGAAGTCCAGCGCCACGCTCAGAGGCAGTCCCAGAGCTCCGGCCGACTCTCCCTTCTTTTCTCTCTGTTATGTAGTTTCTCCGAGAGTACTTGGAGACCAAAAAGATTGTAAACAATGAGAATGACAAGCATTAATCTAGAAACAAACACCTAAGTGATGTTACAAATATTGGGTACAAAGTGAATGTGACAATTGATTTTTTAGAATATGATTGGAAATAATATTTGAGTTACTTATGCATACTGTATAACTAACTAGATATTGACAAATGTCCTCAAATTATTTATTTCATAATAAATAGGGAACTATTAGCTTGAAAGCATGAAACTCTCAACTTGGTAGGATCTCTTGTTCGTTTAAACTGTAGATATATTCTAAGGAAAATTATTGAACTTGTCTTTTAAGGGTGTATGAGTATGAAATTTTACTATTTATTCTTGATTAATATTTTTTTAACTAATATAGTTCTTTAATTAAAGTGTATTAATAAAAAGTAAGGGATAGAATTCAAGACTCATATACTTTACGGAGTATTTATCTCATTTTCCTTATATTCTAGCATGTATGAGCCTATTGAGCCCAACATGACATATATGATAATTAACACTAATTAAAATCTTCTGTCTAATTTCCTTGTTTTATTCTTTGTTTCACCAATGTCGTTGGAACTAAAGAAATTTTGAAGTTAGCCGTTTAGTTTACACGCGCAAAGATGCGCCTTTTTTTTTTTGGGTCAATGTACCATATCCACGGCTAGTTTAGTTCCAAGATATGGGATTCCATAACAATGGATTTAATCATTCCTTACTAATTAAAATGGAAAAAAGAGAAAAATACCACTTTAAATAGTATCCATGTGATGTTTGGACCCAAACATTGACTAATCAATTATAGTCAAATAACTATATTAATCAAAATAATATTAATTATGAATAATGAGTAAAAATCAAATACACACACTCTTGGAGTGAGTTTAGCCATTTTCTCGAATTAAAACCGTACCCTCTTCATAGAAACAAAAGGTTAAACTTGAAGAGATTATTGGCATAGCCTAGAACTTCACGAGCACAAAGAGATAAATGTTGTCATGTGATCTGAGCTGTTGGGTTCTTACATAGATTACATCATTGAGGTGTTTAGTACAAGAACTTTTATGGCGCCGGGAGAAAAATTCCCAGCATTTTGCTGGAAAATACTAGAACTTGTGAATTTTATGTTAGAGTTACAAACTTCAAACGTTGGAGTAATGCAAGTTACGATAGATTTTGAATTATTTTTTAAAATTTACATTAGAATTTACTAACACAAACGCTAAAGTTGTAAAAGTTAAGATAAGTTGTGAATCGGCATGGTGAAGACACTGTAGAAGGACCCTGTTTAGTACAATACATAAACAAACGTGCGCTCAGTTTCCATAAGACAACTTTTGGCAAATGTCCTATATGGCCAAGGATTAATCAATTCCTACTAGTAAAATCCATAAACTCAAAAGAACAATCCATAGGCATTCTAGACAGGGCAAAAAATTTTCAAAATTTATTAAGGGCTCGTTCACTTCGCATATTCCAATTTTCAATTCGAGTTGAGATGTGACATTTTTTTAGAGCTTTTCACTGTAACAGAAAAAGTTAGATGTGACATTTTCTAAGAGCTTTTTAATGTAAAAATTTAAAACTGAAAACTCGAATCAGTGAAATAAACGAGGCCTGAGATTCCTTTCTCGTAGAAAACCGTAATGATGTTACTATGCAAACAGTGCCATCACCGGATTTGGTTCCACAAACACAGCAGCAATTTTACCGCTCTTTAATAGTGGTCTTAAAGCTAGGAAATTACCGTACTCCAAGAAAGTAACACCAGGCATGACTGCCTCGAACGGTGATCGGTAACGCTCCTTGCTTGTCAAAGCCAGAGCCCCCCACCGTCCTTCCATGGAAGTTGTTTTTGAAAGAAATAAATAGATTCGATGTAGTAAATAGTAGCTTTTAGTATCAGTTTGTCGTGCATAAATATAACTTTGAGTTGGACAAAATCAGAATGAGATCTCCCAAATCACTTTTATTGAGTAAATGACATTTATTAGATACACAGGAATACCATTCACAACAGTGATCCCAACAAGTAAACCGGAAAATAACGTGACAAGCAAAGCTATACGCAAAGGGAAAAAAAAAACCATTACACAGTATTTAAAACAAATTGGATTATTATGAGAACGCATCTATACATTAAGACAAAATACAAATCAATAATCAAGGATTCATGCATATAAGCATTGTAAGGATCTTAGTACATCCAGGACAAGTCTTGCCTGAAAGATATGGATCTTGCAGCTCCCACCATACACCTCTCAGAAATTTGCGGACAATCTTCAACAGCCAACAGTTCCAATTTGTAAGCACCCATAAGCGGCTTCAACCCATCATTCGTTATCCCCAGACACTTGCTTAAACGCAATATCCGCAACCGGGAAAACTGGCTCACAAGCTGAAGTCCTTCATCACTAATCTGTTGACATCTAACCAGCTCTAAGGTTTCCAAATACTGAGCCAAGCAAAGTGCCTGCATTCCAATGTCATTGAACGAATACACTTGGTCAAAAGAGAGTTCCTTCAGAGGGCAATTTTGAATCAGAGCAAGAATCCCATCTACAGTAAATGAGGAGAATGATGGGAACTCCCCATCAGAATAAGATATCTTGACAGATTCAAGCATCGAGCAGTTTTGAGCCACGGCTTTTAGGCATTGATCTGTTAACCTCAAAGGGTTGTCGAGGAATAGAGGAAGGGAGAAGTCTGAAGGAACACGAAAGGATAGAGACCGAAGGTTTCTTGATTTCTGGGCTAAGCCTATAATGTCACAGTCCCTTACTCCAACACACATGTCCAAGTGAATCTTCTCCAAGTTCTTGCATTTCCCCAACACACAAGCAAGTCCTCTACCTGGGCTTATTATGCAGTTTACCAAACTAAGCTCTTGCATATTCTCACAAGGCACCCACTGCTTTTGCCATCTATCCACAGCTAGACGGTCATACACTTCCATGTATCTATAATTAGCATCCACCTCAAATTGCAACCGTTTTATTTTTCTCCAACTCTGACCTAACTTAATCAAATCTCCCTCCCCAATAGCTCTGCAATTCTTGATTGAGAGATCTTCGAGCGTTTCGAGCTTGCCAAGGTACTCCAGCCACTCAACACTGCTAATATTCAAGCAACGGATAAGGTGAAGAACACTCAAGTTTTTGCAGCCAACAACAAGGGATAATATACCGCAGCCAGTGATTCTTGGGGTGAAATTCAACTTAAAGGCCGAAAGTCTAGAACAGGAAGACAAGTAACAAAGGCCCACATCAGTGATGAATGTGCAGTAGCTCAAGGTGAGATCAGTGAGAGAAGGGCAGTAAGTGGAGAGAACTGAAAGCCCCTGATCATCCAATTGTTTTCCGAGTTTGGACATCCAACCAGAGTAGATTATCTCCACTTTTGTCAAGTTGGGAAACCTAGTGCAAAGTAAAGTTAAAGCTTCATTTGCAGGGTCTAATCCACAACCAACGCGAAGGGATTGTCTCTGTTCATTATCCAAATTGTGAAAGCGCTTACAAGACAAAGAAATGGTGTTTCTATCAGTGCTTTTCTTAATTCTGTCCATGATCTCCCAAAGTAACTGCTCTGGTAAACCGTTCATCATCAAAATAGAATCCCTTTTATTTTATTTTTTTTCCCACTTCGATGAAAAACAGATAAGCAAATACCTGAAGTAGTATGAAAATCTCAAAAATAAAGAAAAAAATTATCCGTACACAAAAGGATTCTACATTTTCCTTCTTCCTTCTAATCGATTTGATCATAAAACCAAAACGAAACTTGCAAAATCAAAACTTGATCCAACAAAATTGGGAAAAAAAAAAGACAGAGAATTCGTCAAAGCAAAAAAAAAAAAAATCGAAAATTAGTAAAAATCAGCACACATCGATCATTCAATTGCAAGATTTCAACAATTGGAAACACTATTTTCATTCCGAGTTTTCTCAGAAAGAAAATCTAGTCGAAGAGTGTAAGATTTTCAAAAATCGTACCAGGAAACGGAGACGATTAGAAGACTCGAGGATGATATCCTATTCCTAAGAAAGGCTGAGGATCTGAGAAGATATCTTTGCGTGAAGTAAAAGATATTAATATATATAGATATCTAGAGAGAGAGACGGTTGTTTTCAGAGTATCTTGGAGCATTGTAAATTCTTCATCGGTTTAGTTCATTAATTTAAATTTTTAATTAAATTTAAGATGTGATTTTATATATAAATTTTTTATTATAATAAAAAAATTATATATAATTATTTTAAAAATTTTTTTATTATAATAAAATTTAAATTAGTAAAATAAATAGAGTTTTAATGTGTAAGTTAGGCTGTGAGACCCTAACTTTTGAATGGATTGTGCATATTTACAGCCCACTGAATTTGTATAAATACTGACTTTGTGAGAGGTTTTTTTGGGTACAAATTATCTTTTTTAACTATTAATAAGTATTGATATTTTAACTTTTGGATTAGTTTTTCAATATTGATCTATAAATGTGAGTTATTTTGTGTCACTCGTTATAAATTTTTAACATAATCACTTGAAGATATTAATTTTTAACAAAATTAATTCAGTGATTAAAATAAATGAAAAACAACAGCTTCTACTTTTTATATTTATTTCTGTGATCATGACTAATTTTTTCAATTACATCTTATTTTACCGTTATTTTCATCAACGGTCATTTAGCTATAATGGACATTTAATTTTAGAGAAATACCTACTCCCAAAATTTTAAAATATACACTTTATAAATAGATTAAAGCAGAGCGACCATCCACTGTTCATAGAGTGAATTGACGATTTTGCCCTTTTTTCTTTCTTTGGGGGTAGGGGCTTGATGATCTTTTCACGTCTGAGGCTGCATTTGTACCGTTCTGTCCTTGGTTTCTTACGCTTTTCTTCGGTTCCGGTTGGTCTCTTTGGTCATTTCCTGGAAGTGGTACTTTCCTTTTTCCATTGCTTTGGCTTCTTCATTTTCTTCATTCTCTCTCTGTTTTTTTTTTTTGGCTCAGCTTTGTTTCTTTTATTTGGTTTTGGTCGAAATGGTGCATTTTTCCCTTTATGTTTTCAATCTATTTGCTTCTTTTGTGTCATTTGGCCAGAAATTTTGGTCTTCCGTCTCTTTTATTTTCTTGGGTTCTTCGACTGGTTGGATTTGTGATTTCTATCGGACTTCCCTTTGTCCTTGGTGCAGAGGCCCTTTAGTTCTCCTTGGTTGCATTTCCGTTGGTTTCATTTGTGATTTTGGCTTTGTTGGTTTAACTCAGTATTTTTGTTGGGGTTGCTTTTTTCTTTCTCCTTGGCTGCTCCGTTTCGTCGCTTCTGAGTCATCAAAATCTTAAATTTCTATATTCTTCATCTTTTGGTTTCACGGATTTTTTTCTGCAGGGATTACGTATTGATTGTTCGTCCTTCTCTCCGGCTGATTGCATGCAGCGTATGGGTAAATCTCGATTTTTTTATGTTTCATTTATTGTATTGATGAGGTGGGCTCTGTATAGTAGTGATTTATCTTGCCAGCTTGATGATTTGTACTGATTTTGCTACAGAGGTATTAAATGCAATTTTAGAACAAAAAATTTCTTTCCACCTTTTTTGATTTCTCTCCTTTTCCCTTCTCTCGGGCGATTATTTTTGAAGTCCTGTTATTTTTTTCCTCTTTTTTTGTTATCGTAAATACCTTATTGTGTTTATCTTCTAAGCATGAAATTTTGATATTTTAGTCTATAAATTAATATCTGTTATTACGTGTTATATTGCTAGAGGTTGTTTACTGTTCACTTTTGCTTTTCTATTTCTTATTTATGAATGTTGTTGCTCTACATTAATTTATCATGTCTATTTATGTTCCTCTCTCTTGCATTTAACGTTTTCTTTCTTGCTTTCACCTGTGATCATTTACTACTTCATTCCTTTCTTCATCATTTAGTGCTCTCCTTCTTTATTTCTGTATCTTCACTGCCTGTGTTCATTTTTGGTTAGCTAATATCTCACGCGTAGGGCAGCGTTTTCAACGCTCCAGGTACTATCAATAACTTCTCCCAATAGCCCTTTAATGTCTTTTGCTGATATTGAATACGTTTGTTGTTTAAATTGGCTTTTATTGTCAATAAATATCCCAATAGCCCTTTAATGTCTTTTGCTGATATTGAATACGTTTGTTGTTTAAATTGGCTTTTATTGTCAATAAATATCCCAATAGCCCTTTAATGTCTTTTGCTGATATTGAATACGTTTGTTGTTTAAATTGGCTTTTATTGTCAATAAATATCGGTAATCTGTTTCTATGTCTTTTGTTTTGTCGGTTAGTAGTGCACAAGTGTTGACTTGCATTTTATTTGTTTTTTAGTAACATGTTTCTCCCGATAGATTCTTAATGCTTTTTTGTTGATATTGAACATACTGGTTTTCCTGTGCCATTATTAATATACTGTTTTTCTTTCAATTTCCTTTTACTGTTAATAACTATTACTGATCTATTTATATTTTTTTCTTTTGTTCTGTACTTCATTAGTCAGTAGTCCTCAGTTGTTAACTTGCTATTTATTTATCTCTTAGTAATGTACTTAGATACATATTTTTATTTCATGTGTTTTAGTTTTAGTTTTCTTTGTTTTTTTTAATGGCAACGATGAGTACAATTGATTTTGGCGCCTTGAGTTTTATATGATTTGTCCACAGATTGCTTGAATTATGTGATCCTTATTTGGAATTTCGTTTTTTCTATCCGTCTTAATTAAGAACTTTTGGTCGTTTCTATTCTGTTGTTTTTACTTATTCTCATACTTTGCCCTTTTTTTCTTCATTTGAGGGCAACGGCTTTATGGTCTTTTCGCGTTTGAGGCTGTAGTTGTATTGTTTTGCCCTTAGTTTCTTATGTCTCTCTTTGGTTTTTGGTTTGACTTTTTGGTCATTTCATGGAGGTGCTGCTCTACTTCCTATCTCTTTCTCAATCTTTGTCTTCTCCCCTTCTTCACTCTCCTGCTCCTTTCTCAATTTCTTTGGCTTTTTGGTCGTTTTTATTCTCTTTTTTTTTAGTTATTTGCTTCTTGCTGTTTTATGATATTTACCAATTATCCCTACTTATTTTGAACCCATGCTATTCTTACTTTTACTACAATTGACAGTCATTTATTTATGTAACATATTCTTTTTCCTTTGTGTTTTATCTTTTTAATCTCTCTATTTTAAGTAATTGAATGAAATCTTTCCATTGTTCATCCAGACTCAGTTTACTATACATATTACGCTTTAATGACGACTTTGCTCCTTTTTTTTGCATCCCTTTTCTGTTTCTGAGTAGGCAATTTTTCGTCTTCTTGAAGTTTAGGCTGTGTTTTTACAGTTTTGCCTTTGGTTTTTTTTTAGTTCTCTTTGTTTTTAGGCTGAGACTTTTAGTCATTTAACGTACATGAGGTTATAGCGTCTCTTTCTTCCTCCATTTCTTGATGTTCTTCACCTCTTTTACATTTTTTCTGCATTTTTGGTATGCTTTGCTTTTTTCATTTGTCTTTTGGTTTGTCCCTGCTCCGTATATATAATAAGATCTCTCTTTTTTTCCCTCGCTTAGTCGCTTTACAAATTTTTATTTTACTCTAGTTGCTCATACTCTGTCACATACAAATTATATTTGTGTGATGGATACAATATCTTATTAATTTTTGTGCCTTTATGCAGTTACCCTTAGTAGGCAGCCACAAAATGGCTATAAATATACAAGTTATTTATTCATCACACAATGCTGAGAATGTATAATATCTGAGTCATATTTTTTACATAAAAATATTGTCACATTCATATTTTATTACTATTTTTTATTATTGTTTTCATCTGCTCGTTCATCTATTCATTTACTTACTTATTTATCTATATTGTTTCAGATTTTATACCATTTAGTACTTTAACTTCCTACAGCTGCATCCTTCACTGTTGTTCACATTTGCTTCGCCGGTTTTGGGATTTGGGGCAACACTTGCAGCGTTTGAAGTATTCTTAACAAGTATTCTTAACAGTTTTTATCCACAGGTTTTTAATAAGTGTTATTGGTACTTGATGTATGAGTTTGTTGTGGAAATGTTCATGCCTATTCTCTACGCTTCGCTATGTTTATTTGCATTTGTCTTCGTCATCTTATTGATACATATTTCTGATGCAAAACGCTAAGAAAAGTTTCCTCTTATTCTTAAAAAATATTAGTAATCGATACCTTTTTAATCTTCCGTTTTATAACTAAATAATTTTTATATATGAACACGCTCTTTATTTTTTCCTGTAGATATATATACATATATATCTTTACTTAGCAGATTCCAGTTTTAATTGGCATTTTTGTGTAGCAATGATGATTACAGTCATGTTAATTTAGTAGGTTATTCTTAGACAATTTTACATAACTTTCCCCTTTTTCCTTCATTCCTTCTATCTGTGAACAAAGAGTTTTTGGTGTCACTTAGTACATTCCAGTTTTAATGGGTATTTTTGCATGGCAATAATGCTTACAGTCATGTTAACTTACTAGATTGTTCTTAAAGAATTTTACACAGCTTTCCCCTTTTCCTTTCATTCCTTCCATTTCTATCAATGAGTTTTTGGTGTGTTTAAATTCTAGGCTATGGTTGTACTAGTTTTAGCCTAGTTTCTTACTCTTTTATATACAAACTAATCTTGTACTGTAAAAATTATCAACTTTTTATTTGATCCATAACTAACTAATCCTATACTGTAAAATTGCCAACTTTTTATATAATCCATGACCCTGCAACGCGGGCAAAAAACTAGTTTGACTCTATAATTAAATTGTCTATTTCCATGAGGAAACTAGCACAAGAATGGCACACAAGTGTTTTAAGAGGGGTAAAATAGTAGATAAAAACAAAGCATGTCTGAAAGAATTTTAAAAAAGAAAAAGAATGATTTGGTCGGTGTATCTTTTTATCTAATTTTTTTTTTCAAAACTGCTTGCTTTTTGTCTCTTTTATTCCTCATGTGCCATCTTAGTATTAGATTTGGCTATCACGTAAAATTTCATTAAAAAGAAGGGGTCTTGAGGATGGCCCCCAACATTACTTGTAGAGAGCGAGTTATTTTAAAATTTAGGATTATTTTCATAAATATTTTTAAAGTATGTATCATATTTAAAAGTGTTGTATCATTTTTTTAAATGATTCAAAGCATCTTTTGATGTATACAAAACGGATAAAGATAAACAGAGGGAGTTATTTGAACTGTTTTTTATGCATCAACAGATGTTATAAACCGTTTTGAAAAATTGTAGGACACTTTGAAATATGATACATTTTGAAATATGATACATATTTCAGGGAGAATTTTTGAAAATAATCCTTTAGATTTATAAACTATTCTAAGAAAAAAGAGAATCAAGTTTAGATTGAGGATATCATCACTATTTCATATCTATTTTCTTGTTTCATTTCATATTTTTTTTAGGACTGCTTGTTTTTTTTATTACTTTTATCTCTTTTAAAATCATAATGTGTCATCTTCGTATTAAATCAGTTTGAAAATAGGCAGTTTATTAATTGATAGACTTATATCTTGATAAATCTCATGATAATTAGACCTTTAAAAATAAGATAAGTGCATACCCTCATAAAGATTATGGGGTAAATAACACAAAATAGAAAAGGAAAAGAGAAAACAAATAGAAAATAATATATTATTGTTGACTCTGCATGGAAAAGGGGAAAAAAGAAAGGATACATTTGAAATTATTTTTTAAAATGTTTCTGCACATCTTTGAGGCACAAAAATAAAAACGATCTACAAATCGCATTTGTTTAATAAAAGTTTTGAAAATAAAAATGAAAATAAAAAATAATGAGAATGATTTTTGTAAAAAAATTAGAAAACAATTAAAAGTTATTTTTTCTTTTCCGTTTTCATTTTCTAGTACTTATTAATAAAGTTATATTAAATAATTAATTACTAATTACTAATTATATTATATATTAATTAATAATTAATAAATAGATATACTTAATAACTAATAAATAGAT
>NW_010358925.1:150240-159384 GCF_000414095.1 Morus notabilis | reverse complement strand
TATATATAGTTTAATTACTAATGTACTCATTAATGATAATTTATTCATTATTATTATATTATTAATATATTAATTTTTATTTACTAAATAATTATCAATTATTAATTACTTAATATATTAATTTAAGATTATTAAGTACATGTACTCAAAACAAACATAAATGTAACCAAACACGATTTCACCTTTTTATCATATTCAAACCAACCTCTTGAAAGACCACCAAACGTAATTTCAGAATCGGTTTCATGATGATTTTTAAAACAATCTCATTTTCATTTTTGTACTAAAAATAAAACCATTTTGAAAATATTACCAAACGGGCCTTTTGTTTTCTCTTTTTTTAATTTTAATAAAAAGCCCTAAACTTTTAAAATATCGACAATTAATGGTCCCGTTTATTTCGCCGATTCGAGTTTAGAATTTGAGTTTTACTACAGTAAAAAGCTCTAAGAAATAATCACATCTAACTTTTTTGTTACAGTAAAAAGTTCACATAAAGTCACATCTCAACTTGAATTAAAAACTCGAATCAAGGAACTAAACAAGCCCAATATATTTTCGTTCAAATATATTAAAAAACACACAGAAACACGTGTCCCCATTATGTAAGTTGTTTTCACAATGCAATTACTAGAGTACCTTGAATATATAATGAATTACTTGATTTTTACTTTAAGAAACCACACTACTCAATTTTCTTACTGCAACAGTGAAAATTCGAGGATAATTAGGGATTTTGTCATATTAACTCTGGCAAATTTGATTTAAGATTCAAATCTCGAAGAAACAACCCCGGTGAGCAGAGATCCAGACCCGCTGATGGTGAAAATTCATGAAAAGGTTTAGGTTGCCCTCTTACCCTAAGTCTTTTATTTTTTTTCTTTCTGTTTGGATTTTTTTATGTTGATTAGTGTAGAGGTCAGATTCTACAATCAAATTTATTTAGAGAACTAATGGCCACTCCTGGCTGTAGTCGGACGACTCCGATTGAGTGTGGTCGACCCAGTGAGATGTTTTTTGGTCGATTTTTTTGTTTTGTTTTTCCTCATTCGTTTGTTTTCATTACTTTATCTGCTTATTCTTGAGTCACTTTCTAATCTCTGTTTGGTTTGCAAAGCACGCTTAGAACAAATCTCTAAAGATTTCCAAGGCTTTGGGGGAGAGGATCGACAAACTTGAAGTTGCTAACAGCCTGAGTGGTCGAGTTTCTTCGAGGACTAAGTCTATCGCTGTTGCACTAGAAGCCATGTCAGGTAATGTAATGCAAACTCACATACCTTTGGTGTAGTTGTTGGGAATGGTGTCATAAAAGTATAAGATTTAATAGGATATTTATTTAATAAAAGAGTTTATTCATTATTTTATGTGCATATATTAATCAAAATTTTATGAAAATCAGTGAAAATTTCATGATTATTTATGTGACTTTAAACATTGTATATAAGTGTTATATGTGAGAGAATAATATTTAAGGATAATAATCAAAACGATGTTCATAATAAATTTAATTAAAGTTCGGAGTCTCTATTTAAAACATTACTAATTCATGTCATTCTCATTCAGAATGTAACAGTGTTATCCGCACTATTGTTTATTTTTCTCTTAATATTCTTTGAGAATTCTTTTATTTTTTACAATATCATTTTTTGAAATTCTTTGTTTTGATTAAAATAATTCTTTTGAATATGTCCCTACTTTTTTTTTTATCAAAATTAAAAAACTTCTATATAACTTTCAATTTTTTTTCTTTTTTAACTTTTCATCTCTCATCTTTTTATTTTTTTATTTGTATTTGCTTATTGACTTTTTTCCTTAACATTTTTTTACTATTACATTTTTTTTATAATATCCTTCTTTGAATTACATTTTTTTCTTATTTTATTTAATTAAAATAATTCTTTTTAAATGTCTCCATACTTAAATTTTTTTCTTGGTCAAAAACCTTCTGAATATGATTCTTAAGTTTTTTTCTCTTATTCTAATTAACAGACTTAATTTTTAATGAGGCTACGTGTTTTGACTCAGGATTAAACTTATAAAATTATTGCTCAACTAGCATAAACATGCATAAAATCTAATCAATTGTCTTTCCGCTCTCCACGTGTCAGCTCCAAGTTCTTTTGCTCTTTCTTTTCTCTCTCTGTTTTTTCGCCTTCTAGGTCTCCCGTTTTTGGTACTTCTTCGTCTTCTCTCCATCCTCCCTTGACCTTGCAGACGCCACTCTCACCGGAGCTGGCGGAAGATGCTGTTGGTTTCTCAAACTAGATTTTAAAAAGTTGTGCGGAAACATGATATCGATCGAATCACATAAATCAAAATTTAATGCAATCATCATTTCATGTTAATTTAACTACAAAGAAACTAAAGAGAAGAAGGATAATTTTACGGTCGCTCGGTTATGATGTAAATCTTGAACTCCTCCAACACCGTCTTGAGCTCTTAAATTCCAAGAACACCACGGTTCTTTCTCAACGTATCTCCGGATTAACGTGAACTCGAACGTGTGGGCGTTCTAATGAGTTTCTCAACACATGAGATAGATGAATAGGGAGGCCACCTATAGTTATTACTCATTTTTCTCAAAAGTATGTGATAGCACTTAAGAGATTTTCTTTGGTTTTACTTTTTGTTCTCCTGTTTCTCTCTTTTTCTTTTTTCTGGAAATCACCCTTTTGTTTCTCTGAGGAAAAACAAAATAAAAACTAATTCCTCTACCAATAAATGTGCAGCCACACATTTACTCTTCTTTTCCTCATGCTGAGTAAACGTGCAGCAACACATTTCCTCTCACTCCCTTTTTTTTAGTGAGGAAACGCGCGCTTCTTCGCGACACGTTTCCTTTCTTATATATATATATACACACACACACACACATTAAAGAGGGAGAGAAGAAAAAAAACGTGGAGAGTAAAACAAAATTCTCTCTTTTTATAAAAGTGACTAAATTCATCCATATTAATTTAAAATAATTTTAAAATAATTTTAATATTAATTAATTGAATTAATTAATATATGTGTATTTAGAATTCTCAATTCTAAATTAATAGTCATAACCTAATATGATATATTTAGTTCACATTAATCTTATATAGTCGTTGAGAGAAACTGTGGATATTATAATTTTAAGCTCCAATAATTTTGACAATTAATTAACACCTTAATTAATATATCAAAATTATTAATTCCAAATTACTCCACTATAAATTTGGAATTGCTGTAACACCCTCCAGAATTAAACATGTTTAATTATGCTAAATTGTGAGTTATTAGTGTGCCTAATTTGATTTTCCCAATTAATTAAGGAACTTTAAATTATTTTCAGTATTTATGATTTCATCTCAAAAGTTTTTGAACATACACTTAATTTTAATGTATTTTCTTGTATTTTTTATTTTTTCTTTCTTTTTCCCTTCCCTTCCTTCTCGTGGCTGCCCAGACCACTCCCTCTCTTTCTTTCTTTCTTTCTTTCTTTCTTTTTATTCTCTCTCTCTCCTCCATTTCTCCACCGCCGGTCCCTCCCTCTCTTTCCCCTTTACTCCAGCCGGCCACCGGCAATCTCTCTCTCCCCCTCTCTCACCCTTTCTCTCTCTTTCTCTCACCTCTCTCTCTCTCTCCGGCTTGTTCTTGTTGAAGCAGGAAAGAAAAAAAAAAGAGAAAAGAGAGAGAACGGCTCCATCAACTAATTTGAGGTAAAACCCCTTAAAACCCACTATTTGATTTGAATTTTAAACTTGAGAAAGTTTGATTTTGGTTAGATTTGAATAATTTTGAGTTAGGGTTTGGATTTGAACAATTGTTGTTAGAATTGAATTAAATTTGAGGATTTTCAGTTATTGGACTTGTTGAATTGATTGGAAATTGGTTTTGATGATTTTTAGAGAATTTATTTTGAAATTGAACTTCATTTACAGGTTTGACATTTTTCCTATTTATGTCGGTATGCTGCCGAAATTTCTTTAAAAACTTATTTTTTTAGTCGAAATTCAATGGGAAATCAAACCAATGAATTATATTTCAATTTTAAAGAACCCCTAAACTGAATTATAAAGTCGTTTGTGAAACTCGAATTTGAGCCAAGGCACACTAATAGGAAGCAATTGTACATAATTGAACTATAATTGTTTTAGAGGTGAGAACTAAATTTTAGAACATTATTTTGATGACGAAGCTAGCGGCATGATTGGACGTGGAGCGTTAAGAATAGACGGTTGGACAACGTGAAATTATTTGTAGATTAAATTGCCAAGAGGTAGGATATTCTTGTCCATATCCTTGATAGCCATGATTTAAATGATTTTGGCATATGCAAATGTTTTAGAATAAAACATGTTTAAAGAAAACTGATTTTTAAGAAATAGCATGAATAATGCTATTGAGTTTCCAATAATTTGGAAATGGGATTTTAAAGAGTTTTCTTTCTTAAAATGAAATATTTTAAGAAATGATAAAACGCACGATGGCCACAGAGATTGGGATATAAGAATTGTTTGTAAAAGAAAGACTCGGGAGTAATATATTTTAATATTTATTTTGGTATTTGTATATTTTATTTTATTTTCATGGATTTTCCTTAATTAATCCAATTTAATTAAGTTAATTTTCTCTAATTATATCACAAGAATCACGGCCCTATCCTTGGGCTCGTGACAATTGCACTCTTAAAATTATAAAATAATTATGTTCACGGAATTTGTGTTGTCCATTAATATAGTCACTACATACGAATTAATCCTCCATAAACGATTCATAATTAAAGTTAGGTATTTTCTGTTGACCTCTTTAATTATATTTTTCTCCATAAGTACCATTGATCCTCTAATGAATAATATATTTTATGATTCAATCATAAAATTGAGCGCTCTTATTATTCAAACCCCGAATCAACACTTATGAAAACCGTCCATCTACTTCATTATGAAGGAATATATTTCATTTTGTAAATTAATATTCCCGGCTATTTATTTTACTGTGCTCCCAATATACCAAGACTTTGACACTATTCACATGTGTCATTACTCAATATGTCAAAGAACATAATATCATAAATAAGAGTCTATTAATTACTCAGAATTAAGATTAATTCATATATGACCATCATTGATTAATATTGAATACTCTATTTAATAACAGAATTTATTAGAGATTCATAATTAATCGCGTTCCAGTCCTATGTAATCATATTACATAAAATATTTTCATTCCAATAATCTCATTATTAACAATCTAGGATAAGATTATTTCATTCAGAATGTAATAAACTGTATTAGTAATTTTAAATTAAAGATCTCAACTTTAATTTATAATTACAGACCAGTTTAAATTATTTTACTTTAAACATTATCGTCTACATATAACACTTATATACAATATTTAAAATTACATCTAAAATAATCTAAAGATTTTAATATTTATAAGTATACAAAATAATATTAAATTTTTTTTTTCATTTTATTGATATTTAATAAAATATTTACATCTTATTTAATTTATGAACATGTACCCAACAGACGCAATATCTGCCGGTGCTGATTTCCTTGCTCGAGCCATTGCTGCTCTCGTCATCCCCCTTCAACCACACAGGCGCGGCTCCCGCAGCCACACATTTAGGTCCTGGCCTACCGTCGTTTCAGACCCAAATACCAGCGGTAGCAAAACCAAATAGAGTAACGATTTTTGGAGCAAACACTCCATTCATTCGTAATTTCTTTATCTGTTTAGTTATTTTTGCTAATTTGTTACTTTCTAGGGTAGGAAAAGTAATGGGTCTGGTAGTAATATGCTTTCTGATTTCCCGCCTGTTTGTTTCTTATATTCATCACTGATTCTGATTCGTGGTTCTTTACAGTGTTTTCTTCTCACAAAAAATACACGTAAAATGAAAATGATTCTAAATCATGTCTGAATACACGAACCAAACGAACACGACATGTTTGGGGTTTGGTTGTTGCGAGCCATTATTTTTTTGCTTTTGATTTGAAGCTTCCCGAAACTTGCCTTCGCTAGCATTGTACTAAAATTTCATTATTTATGCTATGCAAATTTATATAATGTCCGCGTAATTATAATGAGAGTTTGATACTCGCGGTAATTTTTTTTTTTTTGCTCCAATTTCTGGAATGACAAACTGCTATGGAGAATTGGACTGAAGGTTTGTTCTAGCCAAACTGATAGGGAACGTGTGTCACGTCTTGGAATACTCTCAAATGAAGTACTAATTGTGAATGCAATCTTGCATACTATGATGACTATGAGACAATTGCCTTAAGGGGTAAAGGGTTAGGGAATCATTTAAATGATTCAGATAAATGTACTTTGCTTCAGAGCTTTTCTATCGTCGTGTTGTTTTAATAAAGATACTTGGGTCAATTTTCTAGAGGATTTTAGGAAATATTTCATGAGAACCACAATTCACATGCTTCTAGGTCTCCAATATTACCGTCCAATATGCTTATGAGTTTCCAAGTAAATGTTTAAAGAATGCCCTTCTTTCCTTAATTTCACAGTCGACATGTTCTTTTTGTTGCGTTACTCGTAAATTGAAGTTGGTCAATTTGTTTTGAACCTCCTCAACTATCAGCATTGCAATCATAGACCAAAATCAATTAGGCCATTAAGTATGGAACATAGTCCTGGTTCAGCTAAAATGGAACAAAATAGAAAAAACTAATAAGAAAAACATGGTAAGCATTTTAGATGGCAAATATCATGAGAATATGTGGTATACTTACCACCAGTGATAGTTCACTGATATTCCATTCTCCAGTGTACTATTTGAGGTCATTAAGAGGGTCTTTCCTCTATGTTCCCTTCGCAGCTACAATGAGTGAATACTATTGAACAGTTGGAAATTTGGTCCCTCAACAGAGGACATTTTTGTCCCCCACAAATACCCCAAATAATCATCTTCTTTGATAATTCCCACCCTAGGAGAACCAGAAAATATATATATATATATATATATATATATTTATATATATCAAGAGGAAAAGGAAAAGACTTGAAAATTCTACATAAAATATGAAACACTACCAAAATGAAGGACTTAAAATAAATTCTGTTTATTTGTTGGTTTTCCTGGGACAAAAGGAACATTGTCCAAAGTGGAGAAAATGTGAGGTTGAATTAAGAAAATGGTACCTAAAGATGGTGTGGATGATGTTTGTGCAGCGTGTGGAAAGTTAGAACTTAGAATCTCCATGCAGGAAGGAAAGTGATGGCGTTGGCGAAAGGAAAGGGGGAAGTGGAAGCATAAGTGAGAGAGGAAGTGAGTTGTAACAACTAACACGTTATCACATTTACTCCTAATTTTTTCCCTGATTTGTTACTTTGCAGGGCAAGAAAAATAAGAGGTTGGTTATAGAACAGAGATGGCTTTCTGGCTCATGTTCGGGGTTTAGTTATTACAACCATTATATATATATATATATATTTGTTTAACTTTTGATTTAAAACTTGCTGAAATTTTCGTTCACTGAGATTGTGCTAAAATTTAATTTTTAGGCCATGCAATTTTGCATGATTTGGACAAAGTTACAATGAGAATTTGGTGTTTGTGGACAAAATTTATTTTTCTCAATTTCTGAAATAATGAATTGTTGTGAAGAATCGGAGTGATGGTTTGTTGTGGCCAAATTGATGTGGAATGTGTGTCACATTTTGGAACATGTACACTGTACGATTGGGTTTTGATGAGAATCTTTGCATGCTTAATTTGGTTAGTGTGGAATTTGATCACATGTACGACTCCTTGTCCTTTTACCTTTATGTTGATTTCATCGATATGGAGTTCCTTTTCTTATATGTAAAAAGGAAAAAAAAAAAAAAGTGTACATTGTGATCCAATAGTTTTCAGTGATTATTACTGTTCTTGCTTATTGTAGGAAATCGGCGGCCGCTGGACTATCCGCACTGACCCTGCTTGTAAGTTGAGTGCTCGACTCCTCTATGGTTGACCGCATTACTTGATTTCAAACTTCTTGCATGGATTAAGCGAGTTAGGCTATAGTTTTCTTATATTTATAAGATTGATTAGGCTATAGTTTTCTTATATTTATAAGATTGATCGTTGATCTTCTATCTTATAGCTTTGAAAACTTTGTTGTAGGCTAGACATAGTAGAGCTTAAGAAGAAAGTGAAATTCTTCAGGAAAACTAGCCTGTATAGATTCACAACAAAAACTTATAGGCTACCCGAAGAAACAATGAAGGTAAGTTTAGTAACTGAAATTAGATCAAATGTTATGTAGGAAAAAAAAAAAATATTGACCCAGGTTGAACATTTAGTTCTCGTACATTTCCTGTATTGGTTTTTGGTTCTGTTGAACTCGGTATCGATTTTTCATTGCAGAAGCACCTGGTTTGGGTTCTCAGTTTGGTGGAAAATCTAATAATACTCTGATAGACTTTGGTTTTGGACAACGGTTGAATGAAGGAAAAAAAAAGGTATGCAGTTTATAGTTTTTGTTATTGGTTCCTTTTTTTGAGGGTTTAAATTTAATGTTTGGACCTTTACACCTCTTAATCTGCTCATCTGCCAACACTTTTCATAATAACCGGTTATGGCACACTCAGCTCTGACCTCCACGGCAAGAAATTGCTCTTTTGGCCTTTGTATGTGTGTATATTTTCAGCTCTGACCTCCACGGCAAGAAATTGCTCTTTTGGCCATTGTATGTGTGTATATTTTTATTCTTCTCCCATAACTTTCTTTCTTTCTTTTTGTTTTTCTTTATCCGATAAATTTTACACTTCTATGATCTTTATTGGCTTTTAATCATCAACTAAGGTGAATGAAGTTTTCTGGCAGCCGGAATTAGGGTTTTGGAGGAATATTATTATTATTCACCTTGAAAAAAAATATTCTATACAGCCGGGTATATATACAAGTATAGGGATAACCACAGACCGGTTTTAGTCCCTTATTTTCAGCACTCTAGATAACAAACTTGGTAACTACCTATCTAGTAATTAGAGAGAAATCAGGAAACTAATTAAATAAGGAAAGAATACAGTTGTACAACTAAGCCTATTTACACCGGTTTTTCACTCCCCCCCAAGCTGGAGAATGTATGTCAATCATTCCCAGCTTGAATAATAGAGTATCAAATTGAGTTCTTGCAATAGTTTTGGTGAGTACGTCTGCAG
>NW_010358925.1:145182-150209 GCF_000414095.1 Morus notabilis | reverse complement strand
GTGTAGGTGTGTAGACAATTTCAACAATCCCATCCTCTATCTTTTCTTTGATAAAGTGACGGTCTATTTCCACATGCTTGGTACGATTGTGAAGAACTGGATTCTTCAAAATGCTAATGGCTGCTTGGTTGTCACACAACAACTTCATAGGAGGTTCTACTGGAAGTTGTAGTTCCTCTAGGAGTCTCTTTAGCCACATTCATTCGCAAATTCCGAGAGCTAGGGCCCTAAACTCAGCTTTAGCACTACTCCGAGCGACTACTGATTGTTTTTTGCTCCTCCAGCTGACTAGATTTCCCCATACAAATGAACAATATCCAGAAGTTGATCGCCTATCAGTCAAAGACTCTACCCAATCTGCATCTGACATAACCTCTATTCCCATGTTGGTTTCTTTCTTGAAGAATTGACCTTTGCCAGGAGATGTCTTCAAGTATCTCAGAATCCTGTATACTGCTTCTTGATGTTCTTCATTCGGACTGTTCATGAACTGACTGACAGTGCTAACTGCAAAGCTAATGTATGGTCTTGTGTGAGACAGGTAGATTAGCTTGCCCACTAACCTCTGATATCTTCCTTTATCTACTGGATCCGAATCTCCTTTAGTCCCAATTTTGTTGAAAGGGTCCATAGGAGTGTCTGAAGGTTTGCAGCCAAGCATGCTTGTTTCTTCTAGTAAGTCCAGCGTATATCTCCTCTGAGAGACTGAAATCCCTTTGCTAGACCGTGCTACCTCCATTCCAAGGAAATACCGTAGAGCTCCAAGATCTTTAATTTCAAATTCCCGACTTAGGATCCCCTTTAGCCGAGTAATTTCTACCTCATTATCACCAGTAACAACTAACAATTATATCATCGACATAGACAATGAGGATCGTAATCTTACCATCTGAGGTCCTCTTAATGAACAATGTGTGGTCTGATTATCCCTGCAAGTATCCCTGCTCCTTAACTGCCTTGGTGAACCTGTCAAACCAAGCTCGTGGTGATTGCTTAAGACCATATAGTGACTTCCGAAGTCTACACACCTGTCTGCCGCCACTTAATTGCTTGAGCCCAGGTGGGATCTCCATATATACTTCCTCTTGCAGATCACCATTGAGGAATGCATTTTTAACATCAAACTGATGCAAGTTCCAGTCAAGATTGACGGCTAAAGAAAGTAGTACTCTGATGGTATTCATCTTTGCCACTGGAGCGAATGTTTCCTGATAATCAATCCTGTAAGTTTGTGTGAAGTCCTTTGCCACAAGCCTTGCCCTGTACCGGTCAATTCTCCCATCTGCTTTGTATTTAATAGTGAAAACCCACTTACAGCCTACCGCTTGTTTTCCTTGAGGGAGATGAGTAAGCTCCCATGTGCCGTTCTTCTGCAAGGCTCTTAGCTCCTCACTCCATTCCGGATGTAGTAATGCCTCTTGAATATCCTTTGGTGTTTAGATGCTGTCTAGACTCATGGCGAACGCCCTGTAACTCGGAGATAGTCTCTCATAGGACACAAAGTGTGAAATTGGATGTTGGGTGCACGATTTAACTCCTTTCCTTTGAGCAATTGGCTTAGTAAGATCATCAGATAGACACAAATCATTAGGATAGGAGTCGGATTCAGTGTTACCTTGTATTCCCTCACCCGGAGTTGAACTCGGATTGTCTGCTTGACAAGGCGTGAGAATCTCAGGATGCTCTACCGGTTTAGGGTTCTTCTTCCGCCTGATGTAGACTAGGAGTTCCTTCTCATTCTCGGGTTTAGAAAGGATACAATCACTCACCAGATCGTCTAACATCATGCTATCCCAAATTGATATTCTTCTTGTATTTTCTCCCCCTGAATAACGGTTTTGGAGTAAAATGGGACACTCTCCATGAAAGTCACATCCATAGTGATATATGTCTTTCTAGTGGATGGACAATAGCACTTGTAACCTTTTTGGTGAGGGGAGTACCCTAGGAACACACACTTACGAGACTTGGGATCAAGTTTGCTACGTTGATGAGGAGGGATATGGACATAGGCTGAACATCCGAACACTTTGAGTGGTATAGTGTTCACCACTCGGCTTTGTGGGAAGATTTTGAGGAGTACTTGGCAAGGTGTACTAAACTTCAAGATTCGAGATGGCATCCTATTAATTAGATACGTAGCAGTTAAAACTGCTTCCCCCCAAAAATGTTTTGGAACATTACTAGCAAATAGGATAGAACGAGCTACCTCAAGAAGATGTCTGTTCTTCCTTTATGCTATTCCATTTTGTTGAGGTGTATCTGTACATGAACTTGTTACTAAGATCTCTCTCTTTCCTTTTCTATTAATTTTATCTCTCCCTCTCTGCAAATATACTCTTTCTTTAGTATTTTTCCAAGTGTTTCTTAAATAAGCAAAAATTGAAATTGCATATCTCTTTTTCTTGCATGTGTATGCGTTGCCCTACAAATTAATCTGTTAAATTCTGCTGCCTAAGTCGCGTCTCTCTCTCAACTCTCTCTATATGATTTTCTTTTTTTTTTCCTCTCTTTTTCCCCCTTTTTGTGTTTGCTTCATTTTGTTGCATATAAGGATGTGTGAAGATAGACAGTGCTATTATATATATATATATATATATATATGTATCATATAAGGATGTGTGAAGATATACAGTGCTATTATATATACATATGTATGTATATGTATTTATAGCAATATTAAAGGATAACTCAATTTTGGATCTTACAAAACCAAGAAATTCAAAATGTCAAACGAGATGACTTGCATCTGTATAATATTTTTGTATGTCGCGATGTCGCCTATTCTTAATGACCTTCGGTTGTTATAGTTGTTGGTCTTTTCTTGTATGCTGCTTTGTCCTCCCTTTGTTCCTATATCTTCGATTGCTTTATTGTGATAGGTTCTCATGATATTGCTGCATCCAACAAACCGTCTGATTGTACTTATTGGATACTATCAAGTTGTTCTTTTCGTTGTGGATGCATTATTATCTGTGTTTGTGGCATGATTAAATATCAACCTTTGAATCTATGATTGATTTTGTTTCTGAATAAAGTATCAAGGTGAATGTGTCTGAGATGTCAACCTTTTATTTTGCCAACTAAGATCATCTTCAATGCAAATGCTAATGTCAATTGTATATTTACCATAAAAAAGTGTAATATGGTATGTTATTTTCATTTTTACTCAAATGCATATGCTATTTGCAATGTTAAATTTACATTTTCCCATAATTATTAAACTGTGAAAGTTGTAAAAGTAAACTTTTATGTTTAAAATAATTAAAAAATGCAAAAGTTGTATTGATTAAATGAAAGAGTAAACATTTCAACCAATAGCAATCAAATACTAAATTTTTCATATGCTATACTTAATGAGAAATTTGCCACAAAGTATAACATGTGAGAAATTTTGCACAACAAATAACATTATATTGGAGAGTGTTTTTTTACACTCAAATGCTAAATTTACAATTGGCACATTAATTATAGCATTGTATTGGAGATGCTCTAAGCATGTTATTAGATCGGTTATGTCATCTAATACCATGTTAAATGCATTTCATTTTTTCTCAAAGTAACAAGTAATATTGATTTCTTTCTTTATGTGACAGAAGCACTGTCGCTCTGCAAAATTATATGGGTCAAGCAAGAGCCTCTTTAGAGTTAGGGTCATTGAAGTTCTCATTCGTGATGGTAGGACCTAGAACTCACCTGGTAAACATCTTCCCTATCCTCAAAGTTTGAACCCTTGTCATATCTTTCAGACGTGATTGGATGGGGCCCGTCATCAAATAGTGCTTTATTTTGTGCCTTTTGCCTGCCTGATACGGAACTAATGTGAATGAATGACCCCGGGGTAAGCATGGAATGTAGTATGTAGAAAAGATATTTCTTTCCTATTGATAAGAAAAGTTACTGAACTTTTTTACTTTGCACTTGGATCTTTCATCCAAATATACTTTAAGAAATGGTATTAACAGAGCATTCCTATCAGGGTGAGATTAAATTGGCATATGAATGATGCGTTTCTTTTCCACATCCACCCCATGCATTCTTGTGCTTTGTTTAAAAAACTTCTCCAGCAGATGTTCCATTTCCCTTCTTATCACGAAGAGATCAAATTGGCGCATGAATAATATATTTCTTCTTCGTTTTCTTTTGTTCTTTTCTGCATTTGTTTTTTAGTGGATGTGAAATGAGATTTGATGTCTTATTAACCAAAGTTTGCTGACAACATAATTTTCATTTTTGCATCCAATAAATTCATCAAACTAATGTACGTGTGCGCGCGGTGTGCGTACTAACAACTAGTGCATACTTAGGCCTCGTTCACTTTACGAATTCGAGTTTTCAATTCGAGCTGAGATGTGATATTTTTTTAGAGCTTTTCACTGTAGCAGAAAAAGTTAGATGTGATATTTTCTGAGAGCTTTTTACTGTGAAAACCTAAAACTGAAAACTCGAATCGGTGAAATGAACAAAGACTTAAAAGAGTCGAGGATAAGGACTTGACTTCTAAAAAGTCCATATATTGGCCTCCTCTTTCTTTCTTTTTTTTTTAATTTTCTTTTAATTTTTTTGACTCTCTCTCTTTTTTTTTTCTTTTTGCCTATTGCCTTTATTTTATTTTTTCTCTATACGTCTAACAATAGATAAAAGAGTCAAAGCTCTTTCCTATGGAGATGTTACATGGCAGCCCCTCCACTTACTTTTTTTTTCTTTTTAATTTTTTTATGATTTTTACATTTTAATTTTCTTGTTGCTTTTTAAAATTATATTGGGTACGTTTGGTAATATTTTAAAAATAGTTTTCTTTTCGGTACAAAAATAAAAATGAGATTATTTTGAAAATCATTATGGAACAGATTCTGAAATTACGTTTGATGGTCTTTCAAGAAATTGGATTGAGTATGATAAAAAAGTGAAATCGTGTTTGGTTACATTTATGTTTGTTTTGAGTACATGTAATTAATAATCTAAAATTAATATATTAAGTAATTAATAATTGATAATTATTTAGCAAATAAAAATTAATATATTAA
>NW_010358925.1:112382-144906 GCF_000414095.1 Morus notabilis | reverse complement strand
ACTTATTATTACTTATTTTATAGTTAATATGTTATATAATTAATTTTTGGTAATTAATCTTTAACTAAATAATTAATTACTATATTATTTATTATTTTATTAATAAAATTAAAAACTTAATAGTAATAAATTAAAATTTAATTAATAATAAGTAATTACTATCTATTTATTAGTTATTAAGTATATCTATTTATTAATTATTAGTTAATAATTAAGTAATTATTATCTATTTATCAGTTATTAAGTATATCTATTAACTAGTATATAATATAATTAGTAATTAATAATTAATAATTTAATATAAATTTGTTGATAAACATTAGAAAATAAAATCGAAAAAGGGAAAATAATTTTCAATCGTTTTCTACTTTCTTCACAAAATTCATTCTCATTTTTTTTGTTTTCGTTTTCGTTTTCAAAACTTTTATTAAACAAACGCAATTTGGAGACTGTTTTCGTTTTCGTACCTCAAAAGACGTGCAGAAATACATTTGAAAATAATTTCAAATGTACCCAAAATATCATTCTCATTGTTTTTTGTTTTCATTTCCGTTTTCAAAACTTTTATTAAACAAACGTAATTTGTAGATCGTTTTCATTTCGTACCTCAAAAGATGTGCAAAAATGTTTTCAAAAATAATTTCAAATGCATTCAAAATATCACTTATTGAAGATTGAGGGACCATTGTTGCGATATTTCTTAAAATTAAGAGAGCACGGACTAAGCAGTAATCTACTAGACAATTCTTGACAAATGTGCCAAAATACTGCACCTTGTTTTTAGCCATCGAGAGAAATTAGAGGCCCGTTTAGTTCGTTTATTCGAGTTAAGATGTGTGATATTTTTTAAAATTAAAAGAGCACGAACCAAGTAGTAATCTACTAAACAATTCTTGAAAAATGTGCCAAAATACGCACCTTTTTTTAGCCCTCAAGAGAAACTAAAAAGATGAAAGTCATGGTGCTCTACTGCTCCCTACAAAAGCACTTTTTTTTAAAACTTTCCTACTCTGTTGATAATGCCATGTCACGTGCAAATTTTGTGTTTAAAATTGTCAATTTAATGATGCTATCAACTATTGGACCTTAGTTGTTATAATTTGAAATTTTAATTTATATTTTGCTAAAATTAAAAGTTTAGGGGTTATTATGTATTCATTAATTCAAATTTTTAATTCGAATTGATATGTGATTTTATATTAAAGTTTTTTATTATAATAAAAAAATTAAATATAATTATTTTTAAATTTTTTTTACTATAATAAAATTTAAAATTTAAATTTTAATTGATAAAATGAACGGATCTTAAATAATTTAAGGAGCAATTTGTACAGGTTATTTTATTTTATTTTTTTTTTTAAAGCACTCGATAAAAAGTGTGAACCTGCACAACATGGTGCTCCTTCCGAAAACAACTTTATAACTTTCCCGCCCTCTTTGTAAACGAAAACCAAAAATCGCTAAATTCGAAAACTCAGAAGAGATAAAACTTTCTCATAAAGCCCTAGCCCGATTCCCAAACCGCCAAATTACGCCGGAAAATGACGTCGTGGCAGATAATTTCCGGCTACGGGAACAGCTTCCGGTGGGAAATCACCGGCCAAGACTTCGGAGCCGAACCCGAAGACGAACGGAGTGATTTTCCCCAATCTCATGTACAGAAAGCGTACAACTCGAGCTCGCGTCTTTCTTCAATGACTGACCTTTTGCTTCAAGGTAAAATATTTGATTTTTGTTTTTTGTTTTTTTTTGGCGATTTATGGTTGCGTCTCTTGTAGCTTTATCCTTCGATGATACTTTGTTCGGTACAGGATGTTCGAAGCTTCTGGAGGATGATAATGATGAAGATGTCGAGAAAACTCCGTTGTTCAAAACTGGACTGGGAAGATTTGTTCCGGTGAAACAGTCTTCCATTACCAAGGCATTGTCGGTTCTTGGCGACGATTCTGTAACTGATACAGGTTTCTTTTCTCTTTCTCTTTCTTATTTTTTTTTCGGTTCATTTGTATGATTTGTGATCCCTTATAGTCGTTTTTTTTTTAAAGAAAACTTCTACTGTAGTGGCAATCGGACGGAGGTGCTGTATAAGAACATGCGGGGAAATTTGTCTGATTGTATATGTGTTATACCAATCTATTTCCCTTTACAATATTCTAAAGGGAAAGATAAGATTCGGAATGAAAAACAAATATGGTTCTCAATGAATGAATAGTAGGCTTGACTGACTTGAACAATGCTGAAGAACTCAAAACCAAGTGGATTCCTATCATTGCTTGACAATTAATTTGGTTTCTACTTTCTAAGCAACTGAAACAAACTATGTTATAGCACTAAACGTAGAATCATATTTACAAATCATATAATATGGGTCTGCGGTCTGCCAAGTTTAGTTTCTGAACAAGTCACCAATTTATAGTCTTTTGAATGTTTTGTGTAGGTCAAATTCAAGCTAGGGATAATGTATGTGATTTCCCTAATTCCCTTTTCCAGACGGGCTCTGGGAAAAAGGTTAATATTTCTTCAGATGGTCTAGCCAGAGCAAAGACCTTGTTGGGATTGGTCGAAGAGAGTGACCCTTGCAATTTTCAGGGTTTTCGAAATTCGAGGAAGTCATCTAATATTGACTCTAGTTTTGGGTGGCCAAACATATCTAATTTTGAAAAAGGAGAGGGTGTCAATCATTTTGGAACTGTGCACAGTGCCTCAGGTCCAAGATCTTCGCCAATTTGTAGGACTGATATAGGTCACAGTAGATTCGGAAACGAAGCAAAGCAACCCACACACTCCAGAATGCCTAATTCAGCTACTACACCGTCCCCAATTAAGTTCCAGACAGCGGGTGGAAGATCCATATCTGTCTCAAGTGATGCACTTCAACATGCAAGGAGTCTTCTTGGTGATCCAGAGTTGGGAACTTTATTGGACACGGGGAATGCAGATGATTTGGAACTTCCATTTTCAAAAAATAAAGGATTGGATAATTCTTCATCAAATAAGGAAAATGATCCTCGGAGTTGTTTATCCCATCAGGAAATGGCAAAGAGCAAACTCATGTCTAAGAGCTTCATATCTCCAATGCGATCATCTTCCAAAAGAATGCACTCATCAGGAAACTCACAGATTATAAATTCGGGAATTAACTTGATTAGACAATTTGATGAAGTTAGCCAGGATGATGTTTGCAGGTTGAGCAGAAACCTCACGTGTCAACAGGAGCGCTCAAGCAATGGACTATGTGTACCCAACACAATGGTAGATAACTCTTTGGCAAATGGTATTGATTTAAGGAAAAATCTTGTTGGAAGATCGCCAAGCCGGCAATTGGTTGACATATCAAATACCATTGGCACAGCTGCTGCAAATAATAGGCAGGCAACTAATGAAAAGAGGAGAATCATAAGAACTTCTGTATCTCCGTTCAAGAAGCCCCGAAGTTCCAAATTCTATACCCCTGTGAAAAGCAATTTCTCTTTTGTTCCTAGTGGTAAAGTTTTTTTAATGCATTTAGACAAAATCTCATTCCTGTTAATGATCAACATTTATCCTCCTCATTTAACTTACGTGTTACCATTACTCCACCAGGTTCGTCTAATTTTTCCCCAGAACATTGTTGTTCTAAAGGAAGGGTTTCCACTAGATATCCTTTCCCAGGAACAAGAATCTACGTCAAGGAATATTTTGGAGTGCCTCCGTTAGACCACAATAAGGTAAGAGATTAATGACTGTTTACTGTCTCCAAGAGATTATCTGAATGCTCTCTGCGCTGAAGCTATGTTATGTATCCAAATGAGTATAGTTGGCACATTCCTCAGACCAGTACAGGTGGATAAGATCAGGTAATGCCGAAAGTTACACCTTCCCTGACGATTCTGGTGTAAGATACATAGGAGCAGAAGATTTCTTCCACATGCTGATTCGTTCTGGAGCTTCTGAGCAATATGCTTCCAAGGAGTAAATAGTTCTTCAATCCTTCTTTTTCTTTTTTTTTTTTCCCGCAACCTTCCATTTTTTCTGATTTATACTATGTCACTTGGATTGCAGATTCTATGTTTAAAAATGCAATATTTGGTTAACGTATGACTTATGCTTTCATTTGAATGAGAATTTGAATTCACTGCTGTTTTCGATGCATAACTGTATTATTGACTAGGATTAGGGACTGATTGGATTTCATGGCCCCTTTTATGTGTTAACCTTGCATATCGTTGAGACCTTGTTCTGATTCATCGGAAGTATGCTGAACTATGTAATATTATTTTTAACCTCTCATTTAGTATGCTAAACTGTGCATCTCTAGGTGGGTAAAAAATCACTACAGGTGGATCATTTGGAAACTAGCATGCTATGAGAGATGCTATCCAACTAAAGCAGCTGGAAAAATTCTGTCAGTTTCCAATGTGCTCGAGGAATTGAAGTATAGGTATATAAGTAGTAGAATAATTATATGTTTACTGTTGGGGTTACGAGACATCCATGAAAATAAATTGGATGTGCTTGTGTAGGTATGAAAGAGAAGTGAATCATGGGCACCGTTCTGCAATTAAAAGAATACTTGAAGGCGATGCTTCCCCTAATTCAATGATGGTTCTATGTATATCAGCAATTTGTTTAAATTATGAACATAAGCTTGAGGTTAGCTCTTTTGCACAAGGTGATGCTGAAAATCATACTGCTGCTGCTGCAAAAGTCGAACTAACTGATGGCTGGTAAGAAAATGCTTACGTACAAGACAAGATGTTCATGTTACACTATCTTTGGTATGTAAGGAGATTTTGTCTCACAGGTATTCAATTGATGCTCTTTTGGATGTATTGCTGTTAAAGCAGCTTGCTTCAGGGAAGTTGTTCGTTGGACAGAAACTTCGGGTAATATGTTAATCCGTATTTCTGATATGCATTCTTTGATTGGGTTTTTCAGTTACATGCCCCTTTCTTACAATATAATTTCTCTACTTTAGATTTGGGGAGCAGGATTAAGTGGCTGGATTGCGCCTGTTTCACCACTTGAGGTTCTCACTCACTCTAGAATGTTTAGTGAAGGCAAAATTAAAAATTTACTTCCTGTTAGTCCTGAGATTTCTCAGGTTTTTGCTGCCACATAGGTGCCAAGAACAGTTAATTTAATGCTGCACATAAATGGAACGTATAGAGCTCATTGGGCTGATAGACTTGGATTCTGTAAGTTTCAGTTTAGTTTGATATCTGTAATCCTACATGAGTTCTGTGTATTTGCAATTTGATCTTCTTGCTTTCTTACTCTTGGTACTTAAACCCATTCTGACAGGTAAGGGTGTTGGTGTTCCTTTAGCATTTAAATGCATCAAAAGCAATGGGGGTCCTGTCCCGCTGACTTTGGTTGGAATAACACGCATATACCCTCTTCTGTACAAGGAAAGGTAACTTGAAAAGTGATGCCGTCCAATGCTTTTGTTTAAAATACATCTTTAAAATTTTCTTTGTGATGAAAATTATACTATTCCATCCTTCTAGGTTAAGTGATGGAAGATCAATTGTGAGATCAGAGAGGTTAGAAACTAAAGTTGTGCAATCATACAACGAGAGGTGACTCTTCTGCCTTAGGAACCTAACTTAAAGTTGCTCAACTCTAGAGATCTTCATATTTCCTGTTTTCTTTAGTGATTCATAATTTGATCTAAATATTGTCTATTTTGGTGCATATTTTCTTCCTTTTTGGGCTCTTCAGTATTTCCTTGGACTCTCTATTTCCTTTCCTCTTCAAATGCTGATTTGTTCTATCATTTTGTATCTTCAAGCCGTGTATTTTATTTTATTTTATTTTTTGCTTGGTACAGACGCTCTGTTATTATAGAGAGCATTGTTTCTGACTTCCAGAGGGGGACGAAATATTCACATATCTATAATGATAGTGATAGTGAAGACGGGGCAAAAATTTGGAAGATACTGGAGAAAGCTTCTCAGCCCGAAGTTTTATTGGCAGAGATGAGTCCTGATCAAATAAGTTCCTTTGCAAAATATCAAGCAAACATGGAGGTGTGTTTACACACTTTACCTAATTGAAAAGTTTTTATGAAGAAAGAGAGTATTAACTGTGGCAGGTCTGACCTTAGGCAATCAGGCAGTCAGACATGGAGAAGTCAATTGAGAAAGCGTTGGAAAATGCTGGCCTTGGTAAGAGAGAAGTCATCCCATTTATGAGGCTGAGGGTTGTCGGTCTAACTAGTAAAACGTATCAAGGAAAGGACAGTCCTAAAGAAGGGTTAACAACAATCTGGAACCCAACGGAAAAACAGGTGAGCTAAGTTTGTCTTTTTTCTATGTCTACTCTGTTAATCCTTCTCTCCTTTGTAAGCCCTACACTTCATCTAGTTGTGAACAATATGAATTACCTTTTGTGTATTCTAAATTATTCTTACTAATGTGTCAGCAAAGTGAGCTGATTGAGGGGAAAGCATACAATGTTTCAGGGCTTATGCCAGTCAGTGCAGATCCTGATACTATTTATCTGCAAGCAAGAGCCACCTCCTGGAAACCTCTCTCTCTGCAAGCAGTAGAACATTTCACGTAAGTATTCACTTTCCATTTATGTTACCGATGGAAAAATTCTATTCAAATCATAATTTCCCTCCACAGGCCATTCTTTACTCCTTGCAAATCAGTGCCATTGTCAAATTTTGGAGCAGTTCCTCTTTCCAGGTGAATCTTGGAACCTTAGAATTTGTACTGACGCTTCTGATTGTCTGTTTAACAAAAAAGTGTACATACTTATAGTTTTCTTATTATTTGAATTTGTAGAGAATTTGATATTGCTGCATTTGTCGTCTATGTTGGGGAGGTTTACAAAGATGCTCATCAAAAGAAACAGTGGGTGTTTGTGACAGATAGCTCCATTACTGAGTTACAGTCAAAAGAATTTTCTGATTGTTTGCTTGCCATCTGCTTCTGTTCACCATGCATGGATGATGAATCCTTTGTACCATTTAACTTTAACCTCGAAGGATCAACAGTAAGTACATTAATAAGTTTTTGATGTCAATAAAAAAATGACACCTTTTTAAAAAAATAATAATAATTAGGAAGATAATGAGGTAAATCCTGTCATGTGAGGGAACTGTCCTAAAATTTTTTGATCTTGAATTTGGTTCAATTTGGAAACAAAAGCAAGTTTTTTGATGAAAACAGAGGCCGATGATTAAAAACAAAAGGACCAATATTGCAGACAATACACAAATACTATGATAATATTTTCCCCGTTTGTTCCATCTTACACACCCTATTTTCTGCTAAAACTGGTAAGTAAACCAGTATCTCACTCTTGTTGAGTCTTTTCATTGAAACAACCTATGTTTCTTTGCAGGTGGGCTTCCGTAATCTCATAAAGAGAGCAAAAGACCAAGTGAATCGTCTCTGGGTAGCTGAAGCTTCTGAAAACTCGACTTATTTCTTGAGTTTTGACACTCCACATTCCTCTCATTTAAAAAATGCGGCTGTCTCTGCTCAAAGATGGGGAACATTCTCTCACTTGGTCTGAATTTAAAACTTCAAAAATAGCTAAGATCTTTACCACGCGTTGTACGCTCTAATCATCTCTTCTGGGGTCCTTTTGGCAGATCGTGGATAAGCTTAAGGAGAAGATATTATTTATCATTGGTGATGGTAAAGCCTAATGGAGAAAATAACCAAATCCAACTGACCTTGGTAAGTTTCCATTCCATATACTTACTAGTGTTTTGTTTCATAGATTTGAATTACTATTCAAACCTTTTAGTTATAGTGTTTTCTTTCACAAAATTTAAATTTATGTTCAAACTTTTCTGGTCAAACCTGTGAGCCAAACGGGCCATTAATAAGTTATCAATTCGATGACATTGGTTCTGTAGTTTTTGTTAGAGTTAATATTTTCCATATCCACCCTCACATTCTTCTCTTTTGTTTGTTTGCTTCCTCTGGTGGTTTTGAATCTTTTGACATAGAAAATTTAAATAAATGAATTTTAGAAATCTATGCCCTCTTCCGCATATTATCACTTGATTGATTTTGCAGCTTCTTTCAACTATAATTTAACTATTTACTTCTGTTCAATTGTACATTAAATGAAGATCATTCTAGTGCAATTGGTCTTTGATGATAGTATAAGATACACACCCAGAAAGAAAAATGTTGAATTTTATGTGAATTTGGATCAAAAGGTAAATGAATGGTTCAAATCATTAACTTTTCCAACTTCTGATATAGACTTTTCTTGACCTAGATACCGACTTTGCTTACAATGACTGAATGGGATCTCGTGCTAATCAACGGGCATAACGAGTTTATCATCTAGGATGCTTAAAAGAGGTTCCTTCACAGAATGAAACTGGTTACTCCATCAAAGCAACCTCTTGTTTCCTCAATGCTTTAATCATGTCATCTTTTCATGCCACAGGTTTGTTCCCCAGCATTGAACGAAACACTGCTTTGAGTGCATTGCTGGAAGAGGGCTATAAAGCACCAATGCTAAAGCCTCATCCATAGTTTATCGCTTCAATGACATTGAAAATTGCTTTTCAGACAATTCTGTTCTTTTGTCCTCTCCTTTTGTGAAGGGCTGAAGGGGAGTGAAAGAGCTGGGAGGCTGGAAGTTGGGCTAAAATCATCAGTTTGCTTAGTAGCCGGTTTTCTGCAATAGGGGACGTTGAAAAAGATCTTTGCAAACAGAACAAAACTAACAATTACTGGCCAATGTCCATATTGCTCGATATGTCAATACGTTATGTAAGATTTAATGGTAAAAGTGCATTTTTGGGGACCATGTCGTAAGGATTTTAATACGCCTTACGACTACTATCTAACAGTCAGTAATGTATTTCGCTGTTGCATTATGCCAGACCCAGGTACATAATTTCGTTTTTATCACATACAGGATTAAAGAATGCTAAATAATAAAGTTCCAATTGTTATAGTCAAGCCTTTAAAATTTCAATTATTTCGGAAATCATACCGAAAAGGATAGTAGACGATGGATTGGCATATGAAATGTGCATCTTGAAGCCTAAATCGACCTTAGTTATAGAGAATGTCCCACATCACTACATAACATGGGTATTCAATTGTTTATAGGGAGAAAGAGAAATAGGCTAAGACTTGAGATGAATTAAAATTAATAGGTCAATAGTTTACATAAGTTAATAAATAGGTCAAATTACTGTTTTTATCCATAACTTGTTTGGTTATGAACCATAACTTGACAAGTTATTATTCATAATTCACGGTTTTTGTCCATAACTTGTCTGGCTATGAATCATAACTTAACAAGTTTGTTCATAACTTATCTGGTTATGAACTATAACTTGATAAATTATGGCCTATTAATTTTTATAACTAAAAATTGGCCTATATACTTTCTTCAACTTTTCATATTAGCATATTTTTTATTATTTTGTTGTTTATATCCTGGTGTGGCTATCTTCTGGCCTGCCAGTTCTGAGCCGAGAGTTAGGCCATGCAACTTAGGCGAAGGCCTGGGTTTCGTGACTACTAGAGTGGAAGGCACCGCGTGAGACTGGTTTCACATAGCAGCGAAAACCTCTCGCTCTTGGCAGAGCTCCTAAAGGATCACAGGCTGGTGCTACTGGGATCCATCATGGCCCAACGAGCTGTCCGTAATTGAACCACCACTTTTTGGGCCATTTAGGGAAATGGCATATTCAGAAAAGTAAAAAAAAAAAATTAATAATAATAAAAAAAATGGAGAATTTACTACTCTAGATTTTAACCTTTTATTTTTAATAAATACATTTTTATTAGTGTAATTATTTGACTAAAAAAATGTTATGAATTAAGAGTAAATAGTAAAAATTATAACTCATATTTTCAAGACATATTTGTCAAGATTACCCAAAAAATTAATAGCATAAGGTTTTGGGCGTTGTTAATTTCACAACTCAAGTTACAACTCAAGTTTTATTGCTAGTGTTTTCTCTTATAAAAATTCAAATTTAACTTTTTTATTACAGTTTTTTTCTCACACAACTCAAGTTAAGAACTTTGAATTGTGAAACAAACATACCCTTAAAAATATTAGAGCATTTCCAATGCAATAGTATAATTGATGTGTCAATTGTAAATTTAGCATTTGAATGTAAAAAACATTCTCCAATGCAATATTAACATAAGAAAAATTTAGCATTTAATTGCTATCGGTTGAAATGTTTACTTTTTCATGTAATCATCGTAAATTTTACTTTTTTTAATTATTTTAAACATAAAATTTTATTTTTACAACTTTTAAGCATAATAATTACAGAAAAAAGTAGATTTAATATTTCAAATAACATTATGTATTGGAGTAAAAATGAAAATAATATATCATATAACACTTTTTGATGGTAAACATACAATTGGCATTAGTATTTGTATTAGAGATGGTCTTAGTAAATAACATTATTTTGTCCTACATGGCCCAACGAGCTGTCCTTAATTGAACCACCACTTTTTAGGCCATTTAGGGAAATGGCATATTGAGAAAAGTAAAAAAAAAAAAAAAATGGAGAATTTACCTTTACGATTATATGAGTCTAGATTTTTACCTCTTACTCTTGATAAATACCTTTTTGTTAGTGTAATTATTTGACTAAAAAAGGTTATGAATCAAGAATAAAGAGTAAAAATTACGACTCATGTATTTTCAATGCATATTTGTCAAGATGACCCAAAAAATTAATAGCATAAAGTTTTGGGCATTGTTAATTCCACAACTCAAGTTACAATTCAAGTTTTATTGCTAGTGTTTTCTCTTATAAAAATTCAAATTCAACTTTTTTATTACAATTTTTTTCTCACACACAACTCAAGTTAAGAACTTTGAATTGTGAAACAAACATACCCTTAAAAATATTAGAGCATTTTCAATACAATGATATAATTGATGTGTCAATTGTAAATTTAGCATTTGAGTGTAAAAACCACTCTCCAATGCAATATTATTTGTTGAACAACATAAGAAAAATTTAGTATTTGATTGCTATCGGTTGAAATGTTTACTTTTTCATGTAATCAATGCAACTTTTACTTTTTTTAATTATTTTAAACATAAAATTTTATTTTTACAACTTTTAAAGCTTAATAATTACAGAAAAAAGTAGATTTAAGATTTTAAATAGCATTACGCATTGGAGCAAAAATGAAAATAATATATCATATCATACTTTTTGATGGTAAACATACAATTGGCATTAGCATTTGTATTGGAGATGGTCTTAGTAAATAACATAATTCTGTCCAACATAGCCCAACGAGCTGTCCTTAATTGAGCCACCACTTTTTAGGCCATTTAGGGAAATGGCATATTGAGAAAAGTAAAAAAAAAAAAAAAAAAAGAAAAAAATGGAGAATTTACATTTATGAGTACGTGAGTCTAGATTTTTACCTCCTACTCTTGATAAATACCTTTTGTTAGTGTAATTATTTGACTAAAAATGGTTATGAATCAAGAGTACAGAATAAAAATCACGACTCATGTATTTTCAAGGCATATTTGTCAAGATTACCCAAAAAATTAATAGCATAAAGTTTTGGGCATTGTTAATTTCACAACTCAAGTTACTCAAATTTTATTGCTATAGTGTTTTCTTTTATAAAAATTTAAATTCACATTTTTTATTACAATTTTTTTCTCACACACACAACTCAAGTTAAGAACTTTGAATTGTGAAACAAACATACCCTTAAAAAGATTAGAACATTTCCAATGCAATGGTATAATTGATGTATCAATTAAAAATTTAACATTTAAGTGTAAAAAACACTCTCCAATGCAATATTATTTGTTGAACAACATAAGGAAAATTTAGCATTTGATTGCTATCGGTTGAAATGTTTACTTTTTCACGTAATTATTGCAAATTTTTTTAATTATTTTACTTTTACAACTTTTAAAGCTTAATAATTACAAAAAAAAAAAAGTAGATTTAACATTTCAAATAGCATTATGCATTAGAGCAAAAATGAAAATAATATATCATATCACACTTTTTGATGGTAAACATACAATTAGCATTAGCATTTATATTAGAGATGGTCTTAGTAAATAAAAAGATTAGTAAATAACATAATTTTGGTAAATGCAATTTACGGCATTGTAAAAATATAAAAAATGTCCTCACTTATTAAAAACCTGTTATAAAATAAATGTAAACACCAAAATATTGCAGGAAACTAAAAAGAATAACAAAAACAATATAAGAGAATATGAGAGTCAAGACAACTTTCTAATCTTTCATTTATTTGTGAGGAGTGATCCAAACATGCTCATACCATCTCTATTTATAGGCTAAGAGCCATAAGTAGAGGTAATTACGGCAAAAGAAATGAGTTCCATATACATTAAGATAGGTATTATAGAGAGATAATACACAACATTAAGGAAGGAATTAGGAAGGAGATAATGTGATCTAAATGAGAGGTTATGGAATATGAAGTGGTTGCATCCACACTAATTGTTCCACAACACTCCCCCTTGGATGTCCACCTACCAAAAAATATGCCTGTTAAAAACCTTACTAAAAAAAAACCCTTTTGGAAAAAAAAAATCTTAGTGAAGGGAAAAATAATGCATTATTCTTGTAGGATTTGCGTTTGAAACTGCCTTATTAAAAACCTTGCTAGGAAAATCCAATGGGACAAAACCTATGCCAAGGAAAAAAAAGTACAATATGCAGTAGCCTCCTCTTCATGTCAACATGTCTTCTTCAACAACAATAAAGATCTTTGAGTCGACACGTATTTCTCAAATGTAGCTGTAAAGAGTGCCTCTATTAATAAATCTTCCATGTTGTCACTAGAACAAATTTGATGGACATCTAGTTCTCTTGTCTTCTGGACTTTATGCGCGAAAATGAACTTTGATAAAATGTGCTTGATTATGTCTATTTAACTCAAGTTATACGATTGAAAAAACAACATCGAGTGCGCAACGGAATTTTAAAATTTTTAATCAATGCCAAAACCAATCAAGAACATGTTCATGATGCTATATAACATAAATACTAAAGATCTAAATTATACCTTTAGAGATTATGGACAATATGTTTGACAAATCAAAGCGTTCCAAATAGCAACCGGAAGAGCCTCAACCAACTAGTCTTCTTTGCTATTCTCGTTTTCACAATCAGAGTGTGAGTGAGCACACGTCGTTCAATCTCCCTTGGTATTCTTGAACTCCTTCCAACCACAAGAGAGTCAAAGGAAAAATCATTCTTGAGATTTAAACAATTTTTTTCTCTCAGAAACCCTTACCAATAACCCCCAAAAAGTCTCTCAGGTGATCGAATGATTAATGAGACTTAGCGGGCTATTTATAGAGTTTAGGAAGTTATATTCCCTCAATACTTAGGTTTTCCAAAGTCAATTTCACGTCAAAAATTGCACAAAGTCAGTTTTTGACATAACAGTTATGACCGGTCGACCGGTCCAGTAGTTATAAAAACCACCGGTCGATTGGTCCCTATACAGAACAACTCAAAAAGTTACGTACCAGTCAACCGCCTCCGTTAACCGGTCGACCGGTTCCTGTTCCGAGAAACTTCTTTCTCAAGCTATTTAATATGAAAAACTTACATAGAGCCTCAGTTTCAATTCAAGTAACCCAACATAGAAGTTATCTGATCAAAACAGTCATATATTAGCCTTTTCATATTAAATAAGACTCAAAACAATAATTCAATAAATTTATTTAGAATTAATTTACAATTAATTCACCTAATAAATAACTCATGAATTAATCACCGAACTCATATTGACTTTGACTTTAATCCTTTAACAGAAATAATATAAGTTACCAATAATATTAATACCAGTACAAAAGTAAACCTTTCATATCACTTTTGAAGATGTCAATTCAATCACAATATTTTTCTAAAAAAAAATAAATCAATAAAATCAATTATAATGTTACTAGTGATACTCACGTGAATTTACTATCATGGCGTTTAACATTAATCGTATAATAATATTAAGGGACTTATTCTTGCATGACCTCTCTATTAATATGATCAATTTTTTTTTTACTTTTATATATGATTAAAATCATATCAAATAAAAATGTATGAAAAACAAATAACTTTTAATATAGATCTAACAGTTGAGAGTAAAAAATTACCGATAATTCAATTTTTTTGCTCCTAAAAATCCCCTAATAATAATTGGTAATTGGTAATTGATAATGACATGATTATGCAAATAATTGCACAGGATTGAATATTAGGCTAATGAGGAAAAGGGCGTTGGTATTCTAATCTGTGTTGTTATTATTAGGAAAAGAGTTGAAGACCAAAAATAATAAAGGACCACTTTGTCTGATTTTGTTGAACAAATTCTCACAGAAGTCAAAAAAGACAAAGTAACTACCTTCCCTTAAATAGCCAATTCTAGTTACAACACATGATAAGTTGCATATCAGATCAGTACATATATTTTCAAAGAATGAAAACATTTAAACAATACCCTTAAGAGTTGGGAATTTTACTATGCCGGTACAAAAGTACATCCTTTTTCCCATTGCAATGGGAAAGCTCAAAGCAGAAACGAAAATCCTTTCAAACAATGTTCATATTTGTTTTTACAAGAAATGGAAGAACAACTCGTTCCATACGTCAGGTACACCAGGCAAGCACCAATGTATGCAATCAGAGTAACTTGGAGGGTTAGACAACTGCTCCGGCTTCAGAGGCTCCCAGAACTTGCGGTAGATTGACGGGTGACCGTCTTTTCGATACTCTGAGAGCTGAGTAATGTTGATCACTGAAATCTTGGAACCCAACTTGTGAAGGACATTCTCCACCATGCGCATGGTAGGCAGGTCAGAACCACTTCCCCAGTAACCCTCTGAATCTATAGGAGTTTTCTCACTATAGCAATTACCTTCACTTCCTGGTTTCCATTCTCGACTCCTGAGATAGTGGCAAATACTTATTGGTTTTAGGTTCTAATTGGGCTATGGAAAACAACAACGAGATAATGCAAATGACAAAACCGGAGGCTGCTTTCTAAAATTTAAAGGGTTTAGATGGTGGTAATGAGCTGCTACATAATTTTGTCCACATTGCTAACAATGGAAACGCTCTTTATATTATACTTTGGTAGATTGCATTAGTAAAAAATCAAGGCCCTTTTTGTTTCGCTAGTTTGAGTTGAGAACTTAAGTAAAAAAGTAGATTTATTTGAGAGAAAACACTGTAACAAAAAAAAGTTGCATTTGAATTTTTGAGAGAAAATACTGCAGCAAAAACTTGAGTTGTGATTTGAACTAGCGAAACGAATGGGCCCAAATTTACCGGGAAAATAGGCATCACGGTGAAGTTTTAAAGAAAACTCATTGGATGGACGACGACCACCAATCATTTTGTGCAGCTTCTGATTGCAGTGACAATAAAAATCCATCCCTTCTTAACATCTATTGGCCGAATAATGACAAACCAAAATCTAGCTTTAACATGCAATTAAGCACACTATTCTAGAACAACTAAAGGGTAAACTTCAAGGTCAAGCACTACTCTCTGCTAATCAAGACCACTCATCAGCCACAAAGAAATAACCCTAAACTTGACATAAAACATTTAGGAAAAATGTATTGATCGCTTCATTAAGTGCAAATTTATTGATATAGTGTTCAATAGCATTGCAGATTTTCATTAGGCTTAAAGGGATGTTGGTGGAGAGAGTTTGGGCACGTACCAAAGGTGTGTAGGAGACATTGTCACGAAAAATACCCGCTTCCTAAGAGGATCCACTTTAGATGCTACCCAATCAGCCCAAGCTCCCATGGCCAATTCCATGGCTCCAAGACCATCTAACTCTTCGCAAATACCACTTTCTTCAGCACTCCATCTGCATTAGGGGAAGACCTGATTCAGATGCTCGTGCATGAAGTTCTAAAAGAAAATTTTTTCTAAACTGAAACCTATCTTGTTGTTGTTAGCATACGTACAACAGCTTAACTGGACCCTGTCTCCACCACAGATATGTGTTGAAAATTAATATATCAGCATGCTCCCATTGTGAGGAATGCTTGAGAACTGAATCAGGACGAATTATTCGGTCATCCAATCTATGATTCACAGGGTCATCGGAATTTGATTCTACAAGAAGTGGGGCCCATAGAAATTCAATAGTCGCATTATATTCCTGCAAATTGACAAATGAACAAATGAAGAACAAGGATATGAAACATTAACAACAGATATTCATCTATTCATGTCCTATGCTTGCTTACAACAAGAGGAAATGCAATGCCACCAACATATTTATGTTGTTTCATAGATTCAAGATCCATATCATATCATGATTAACTTCTCGAGAATACTGTAGGAACAGCATTATTTTCCCCTGGTTTTATGAGAACCATTTTATGTAGCGTATGGAGCAAAGGCTTGGTCTAGTTGACTTATCATACAACATCTTAGAGAAGTAGTTTAAGCACCTCTGCCCTGAAAATGGTAAGAGGGGCATTTGGCGACATGGATTTTTTATCTGCGGGGATCACCAACTGTAGCAAACACACCATTGATATCCACTGCCCTCTGTTCAACGAATCCCCCACAAACATTAGCCTTTTTCCTCTCAACTTCTCCCACATTTCAGTCGCATTCCACCTAAAAGGAAAAGGAACAACCATCAATAAATGTAAAATCAAATTAAAAAATATATATATACTGTCACATGCGTAACATAACATACTTGATTGTAGGGAATATACGTTTTGACAACATCCTAATTATATGCCTAACAATACTTTCACTTCGTTTCAATTGTCTGTCCTTTGGTGTAAAGAACTCGAAATGTCCCAACTCTACTAGTTGTAGAAAGAAGCTAACTAACTTCGAAATAGGAAATGGAGGTTCCAGTTCATATATAACAAAAAAAAAAAAAAAAAAAAGGTCATAAGCAACTTCAGTTACAAGAAACCACTAACAAAACCAACCAGACAAACAAACTAATAAAAAACTCAACAGTTGTCACATAAGTTATGTACCATTCTTTCATAGGGGATGCTTATTCTTGTCCTCATAAGTAAACTCAACAAGACTCCAATTACACAAGTTCAATTAAACAGCCTCATTTTATTCCAACTCTAATGGGAAAATTAATTTGTATTTTTATTTTTTCAAATTTTAACAGTAAAGTATGAATTGGGGACTCACTCCAGTTCCATGCAACCAAAACACAGCCATCAACTATCAAGCAAGTACATTTCCAAGAATTTGCAAAAGAACAGGACCAAACTGAAAGTAAACTCTACCTTCATCATATAAATTAAATGCCATTCTTGACTATAAAGGAAAAAAAAAATGCTTGTTCTTGTTCCCACAAGTAAAATCCAAAAATATACCAAATCAGGCGAAACCAAATACTTTCATTGATCTCCAAAAGACTAAAACAAATGCAACCATCAAAACAAGCAAGTACATTCTCAAGAATTTGCTAAAAAAACACCAATCACTGACCTCTTCAAATTACAACCATGGGGTTGCCACCTCCAGTACTGGTAGCCCAAATCATCCCTCCCATGCCTGTGACACGCCAACTGGTCCGACATGTACGGACACCCGGACTCATTGTACAGCGGGTACGATGTGTTGTCGAACACCCACTTCCCAGAGAACACATCACACTTCTCCTCCGTACTCTTTCTCCGGCGCCGTTGACCGGACACAGCGGTCAACTCGATTTTCCGGCGACTGTTCTCTCTAGTGGAATTGCATTTAGTGAACCTATCGATAACCTCTACAAAAAAACCCCGAAAAAAGGAAAAAAAAAAAAACACCCTCATTTGAGCTCATCACGTAAAGAATCAAACGAAAGCCAGAAATCCGACGGAAGATTCAAGAAGAAGAAGAAGAAGAAGACCTAGGGGTCGACCGGGAAGTCTGAGGAGATTGGGCTTGACGAAGGTGAAGTAATTTTGCTGGTGGGGACGAACATGGTGACCTTCTTGTTGGTGTTGTTGTTGTTGTTGTTGATCATCTTGTTGGATTTGAAGAATGCTGCGTTCGTTGTGGAGGATCGACAAGATGATGAAGATGAGGAAGATCAATGCGAGTAGAGGGAACTGGGTTTTCTTCTTGTTCCACCTTTGCATAGTGGAAACTGGAGAATAGCACAATAGAAATTTCTGAGAGTCTTTTCAGAGAGAAATTGCTTCGGCTAAAAATTCATTTCATTGAAAAAGAATCAGAATGCACCCTTTTAAGAGGATTTTATGTGTGTTAATAATGGCGTCAATGTTTGGGGTAAATTGGTAATTTAGTATTTCTTTTCGGTTTCATGGAAACAAAAGTTATTCTGGTACTTTGTATTTCAATATTTCTCTGTTTCTCATAATTATTACAAACACATATTGTGTTTTTTTTTATAATATTAAAATGAAACCTCACTTAAAAAAAAAAAAAAAAACATTTTGATATCGTAGAGTTGAATTTTTAACATTGTTCCTTTTTTTCCCTCATGATTTAGAACCAGTTGAATAAAATTGGAAAAAAAAAAGGTTCATGTTCCAAACCAAAATGAAATGGGAAAAAAAAGGTTCATGTTAGTATTATTTTTTTTATAGACATGATGACCATATTTTAACATTATAAAACTACAGGTTGTTCGTGATAATTATAATATCTAATCTAAAACATACATTAAAGAGTAAAGAGATTATTTTTTGGCCATGTGTCAATCTCTCTTTTATTCCTTTACGTTTTATCTTTTACATTCTTTTCTTCTTTTTTTGTTTTTTGTTTTTTTCTTTTCTTTCGCTTAAAACTCCTATACACTTTGTTCTTAATTTTTCCTCCTTTTCTTTTTAAAAAATTTTCTTCTTTTCTTTTGCCTTATTATCTTTTTTTTTTAAATTTTTCCCTTATATACTTTAACCTTTTTTTTTTACATTTTTAATTGATATACTTTCTTTCATATTAAAAAAATTCTTTTCAAATATTTTCTTACTTAATTTTTTTTTTCAAAATTCTTATATAACTTTAATTCTTTTAGATGTGATTTTTTAAAATATTTATTTTTCTTCTTGTTTTAATTAGAAGACTTAGTTTATGCACGTGTCTCAACTAGTATCTATAGAGATATCGAAACTAGTTTTTTTTTTTCATATTAGATAAGTAATTAATCGAAACTAGTTTTTTTTTTTTTTTTTTTTTTTTTTTTTTTTTTTTTTTTAAAAAAAATTTTTTTTTTTTTTTTTTTTTTTTTTTTTTTTTTTCATGTTAGATAAGTAATTTAGTATGATTGACGAGCTATTAATGCCGTATCCAATGGTTGTTGCATTGTTAGCTGGTTACCTCACACTCATAATTTTATTGCTAAGTGTATTTTGTCCTATTGTTATGGGATGAGGTTTGAAATTAATGCCCACTCGGGTCACTCCATTACTAATTCGAATGTCCTTCATATTAACCCTAAACTAGTATAGTAGTAAATGAACTATAAGTTAGTAGAAGATAATGGCTTAGTTTGGTATTGCTTTTTCTTCTTAAAATCAGTTTCTACTTGCAGCAGAAGCTGATTTTAGTATTTGGTAAATCTCCTTCAAAGTGCCTTTTGAAGAATTTTTTAAGAATCTACAACCAAAATCAGAAGCAGTCGAAAGACAACTTAGCTTTTAGATTGTGCGGGAATCAACATAGTATAATTAATGACACTTTTATAATACCCGTAATACCCATAATGAAATTTAAAATTTACAATATTCTCAATCTAAAATTCAGACTCGTAATATAATATAATATAATATTATCAAAGTACTTATTTATTTATTGAGAAAACAGTAGATTGACTTTAATTAGATAAATAAAGCATCAGCTTTTACAAAGTCCTGATACATAGAGGGATAACATCAATCCAAACAAACGAAACCGAACGTAAAAAAAAGCAAGATTAACCAAATAGTGGGCTACTCGATTCCCGCTTCGGGGAATGTAGCAAACACTGCCACTATAATGAGTTACAAAATTTGCAACATCCAAAATGATATTGGCTTAGTTTTGTATTATTTTTCGTTTCCAAAATTGACTTCTACTTGTGGCAAAAGTTAATTTTAATATTTGATAAATCTTTTTAAAAGTATTTTTTAAAGAATTTTTGAAAAATTTACAGTCAAAATCATATGCAGCCTAAAGACAACTTTAACTTTTAGATTGTGTAGAAATCAACATAATACAATTAATAAAACTTTCATAATACTTCTAATGAAATTTGAAATTTACAATCTTCCCAATCTATAATATAATATAATATACTATAATCGTAATTTTCAATTATTTCAGTTATTATTTTAATAATATTATTATATTATATATCATAATTATATAATATATTATATAATAATAGTTTTTTATTATATTAAATATAATAATAAATGTATATTATATTGTAATTATGTATATTATATTATAGTATAATATAATATAGTCGTAATTTTTAATTATCCACAGCAATTTAATTTCATAATTTACTAAACACTATTATACTGATTTTAGAACAAGCACAGCTATTATAATTATAATTTACCAAACACTCAACTGCTTTTTGTAATAGCTACTTCTTCCTTCAGCACAGCAAAAGGTAATTTTTTCAAAATGTACAACACTACTAAACTAAGCCAATGTCATATAAAGTTAAAAGGAAGCCAGAAGCCTCATAAATGTTTAATAATTCTTTATGATAATAAACTGAATTATTTGGGAGTCGGAGATTCTTGGGCTGCGTCCTATATTCAATGTAAGCACGGTTATTAGGGAGAAAGCCATTTTTTAAACCCGTGTTTATTTCCAAAACATAAAAAAGTGATTTGAACGAGCCCAGTAAAATTCATGTTTGGTGTAAATAAAAAAGATTTAAGATTTAAATCATGATATGATATTTTAACCTTTTTAAATCCTAAAAAATAAAATTATCTTCTTCTTAGTGTTAATTAGAGGTGTCAATTGGGCTGGGCCGTCCATGGACGGCCCGGCCCAACCCGCTACAGTAGTAAATTCGGCCCGGCCCGGCCTTGTACCGTTATGGGCCGGGCCGGCACAGCACGCCAGAAAAGCCTGGGTTAGGCCTCATGTTTGAGGCCCGCAGCCCAGGCACGGCCCATGCCCGCCAAGGCCCAGGCACACGAAGGGCCAGGCCCGCGACATGAAATTTTAATGAAGTTTGAGGCATTTTAGGGTTAATTGGCCGACCTATGCCGTCTGATTAACCAGTCATGTTCTTATAATTATTCATATTAATTCAATAAAATCACATATTTTTTGGGCATATGATATATTACTTCTTTTTTGTCATCAAATTTGAAATTAAAAAAAAATCCTAAAAATATTGCTAATCATAAGTGAAACTCATTAAGAAAATTAGGTTAAGATTGAGTTTAGACATAACAGAATCTTCTAGAAGCACTTAGGTTTTGTAATTTACTTATCCTAGAATACTGTACTCTTTTTTCCTTCGCTAAGGTTTTGTACCGATCTTCCCACGAGGTTTACGTGACAAGGTTTTTAACGAGTTGATCATTTATGTGTACTTATTTGTATTATCTCAATTCAATAAAATCATATCTTTTGGGGACATATGATATATTTTCTTTTTTTTAATTAAATATTGAAAAAAAAAATTAAAAGGGCTAGGGCCGGCCCGTGAAGGGCTTGGGCCCAGGCCCAGCCCTGGCCCTTATGGACTAGGGCCAAGGGTCAGTGCTGGGCCTGAGGGTTTCTCCTCAGGCCTGGCCCTGGCACGGCCTTGCACTGTGCAGGGCCGTGCCAGGCACGGCCCAGGCCCGCCATGGGCCTGGGGTTAGAAGGGTCGTGCCGGCCCGGCACGACCCTTTTGACATCTCTAGTTTTAATTGGTTTGAACCTCAAGGTCAAACTATACATGATTCAAACTCAAAGATTCAATTTCAAACTCCACAGTTCAAAATCTACAAGAGTCAAACTATCTTGATTTAAACCCTTATACCAAACGGATCTTAAATAGTGCTCATGATTCAAAAATATTTTCAAATCTCAGTTTTTTCTCCTCTCGAAACTAAAGGATTATAGGAACAAAAAATGACGTACTCAGATAATTTTAGAAACACAATAAATCCCCCACTGACATCACAAAATCTATTAACTTGAACTCAAATGTTGCTAAAATGAACTAGCGCCCGCACTACTCATCAAATGAAAGGAGTGCTCCTAAGTTGAGTTCAAATTAGGCCGCTGACTTCAAAATCTTATCCAGCTAGACTCAAGCCAAGACTAGAATGAAGTTGTAGTTTAGAAATACCTTCTAAAACCATTTTTATAATAAGTGACTTTCTCTAATACGTTAATATACTAGTAAATTAAATTTTTATATATTAAATTTACATAAAATCACACGTAAAAATCACCCTTATAGTAAATGATTTTTAAACAAAATCCTACGTGACACGGCAAGGGAAGCGAAAAAGTAGCCTTCATCAGTGATGAGACAAATGTAGTAAGAAAAAGACTAAAGACCTTCATAACTAGTGTTTTCTCTTTTACCATTGTTTCCTTTTCTTGTGTCTCCCCTACACTTTTTGGTCTACGCAAAAAAGAGGAAACAATTGGTAACAACTTCATAGAGTACAAAGGGAAAAAATAAATAAAAAAAAATTATTGACTTTGACTGATTTTTGTTTTTTGTTTTTTTTTTTTGGGTCATTGATGAAAAATGTAGGCATAGAGAAGCTCATTCCACACATCAGGCACTCCAGGTAGGCACCAATGATGACAATCTGCATAGCTTTTAGGGTTTGATATTTTCTCCTCAGTTAGAGGTTCCCATTGCTTCCTATAAATAGAGGGATGAGCTTCTTTTCTGTACTCTGAGAGCTGAGTAATATTAAGCATTTGAACATTTACACCTCTTGTTTTCAGATCATCAAGCACATTCTCCACCACTCGCATCATTCTTGGATCCGACCCTTTTCCTCTATATCCCTCCTTGAAAATCTGCTCTGTTTCTCCATAGCAATTTTCACCCTTAATTCCACCCCATTCATCAGCCCTGCAAATGTAGTAGATGGATCGATACTGTAAGCTAGCTGTTTTTCTTATAAATAAACTTAACATGAGGCACAACCACATTCTCATTTCTCGTTTTTATGGTTAAAAACATATTGAGTAGGATGTAAAAACATATTTAGCTTCCTCACGCCCTTTTGCCTCCTATATTCGTCTATTTAATAAGATGGGGTTGAGATTGGAGAATTTTTCAAAGCCTTTTGTTTTCCCATAAGAGTTGAAAGAATTCTTTTCATATTATCAAAATTGAAAGCAAATTTAACTACTTAAAAAAACAGACCTAACATTAAAGGTTCGTTTAGTTCGCTGATTTGAGTTTTTAATTCGAATTGAAATGTGACTTTATGTGAGAGTTTTTTATTGTAATAAAAAATTTAAACGTGATTGTTTCTGAGAGCTATTTACTATAGTAAAACTTAAATTCTAAACTCGAATCGGTGAAATTAACGGGGTCTAAAACTTTTAAGAACATTATTCTATTTTTTTTTTGTTTATCTTCACATTAGACTTCAGTCTTCACACACATTATAATGTATCCATCCCACAGAGTTAATTTTAAAAATGATACTATCTCCACACCCAGAACATCCCATACTCTCTAAAATTGCCATTCCTTACAAATGGTGCTAAGAGCCACACACAGTGAGAAATAGTTAAAACTATGCATACTTTATAGTAAATGATGAATTTAGTGTTAATATTCATATAAATAGTGTAATTTGTGCATTCGACGTACATTAAAATAAAATAATGATGCTTTATGTACTTTTGATGCTATTTAATTAATATAGATTTCATTCCGAGATCAAGAACATCTCCAATTATTGTTTGTATGATTAAAAACCGTGTCAACTAGGTTAGCAGGAAAAAATAAGAAATAAAAAAATAAAGAAGTAACAACAAGGCTTAACTTGTCCACACGATCTCAGAGGAGGTACTTCACGTTTGCCGACAGAGGTAAAGCAATGTGGGACAGCAAGAATTCTTTCTATATAAACAGGCATACAGATACACAAACACTAATAAAAGAGACAAGATTATGCATGCCTTACAAAATAATATATGTTTCGGGGGAGGATTAGTGAATCCTAAATGTATGGTTGCTGTTGACGGTTGGTTTTCGTCAACAAGATCGTATCGGCTTACCCTGCGGTAGTTCGTTGGGTTACCAGTTTAAAACTCGTATTTTTAACTGAATATGCAAAGGGGTATATTGGTGTCCTATGAAGTAAATGTTATGATCCTCTAAACAATAACGACACAAAGATTTTATAGTGGTTTACCCTTATAAAACAAGAGCTACGTCCATTGGATTGTATATCTCTTGATTTGTTCTTTACAAGAATAACACAATACAAAAATAATCTCCCTTTCTCACTCAAGGGTCTTTCCCCTTTTATAGCCTGTACTACATGAGCTTTGCCCAACGGCAGGCGGTTTGGACCATTGGGCTTTTTCTTCTAGGGGGCTAATTCACTCGAGTGGCCTATTGCCTTATTTGCCTAGACCGTAGCCTGTCAGCACCTTTTGGACTGTTCACTCATCCAATTTGTCCCCCTATTACGGCTCTGTAGATCATTTGTAGCATTTATTGATCCGTTTGAAGCGGTTTAGGGGCTTGAATCATAGTCTGTGCAACTGACATTCTCCAAACCCAGACGCAACCTTGGGATATTCAGCTGATCTCCTCAGGGGTCTTCCTTGGGATGTGAATCCAGTTGCTCGCGTTCTGCCCTCTGCACCCATGCCAAAATCTGCTGAGGGTAGCCTCTCTCACGGCTGACTTTATCGCGTTATTTTGCACGAGCTGGTCTCGCAGGCCTCGACTGTGTATAGGGTCGACGGTCTCAGTCCCCTTATACATTTGGCTCTCATGCCATACGGGAGAGGCCAATGAGGCTCGGGCGTTGAGGGGTAACTGACGTAGTAGGCATGGGGCCACGTGTGGCCTAATCATTGTTCGACGTGTCGATGTGAATTTTCCCATACGAAAGCTGCCCCCCCAGGTCGAGGCTTTTCTTCGGACTGCCTCGAGCTAGGTCTGGGGTTTGCTCTGGTTCTCCTTTTGTTTGCTTCGGGTGCGGGAGCCTAACTCCGAACCTTTTTCGCAATAATGGCCCTGGTGCTTCGGAACCCCTCGAGAAGGGTAAACGTCACGTCCGTTCAATCACCATGCTGACGTGGCCTTTTATTTGAATGGGTGAACCTGGGCCACTCGATCGTGACTCCTTAGCTTCCCGTCCTTCCCCTAACCATCGGATCAAGCCCCTGTGCTTCCATCATTAGATGTGTACGTACCTGATCGGACGGCTGGGGGTCGAGGACCTTTGGATAATATAAATGGTCTCTTCGTGTCTGCATCATTCGAAACCATCTTCAAGCAGTTGAAACTCTGCAAAAATCTTTCCAAGATCACATCTTGCTCCAGCAACATTTATCTCAAGAGCTCGTGTACCTCTTCCACTCCTGATTCCCTGGTAAGCATCCTTCAAACTTCCTTTCCAATTATTTTGTTTATCGCGCCTGGAACATTGTAGATTGTTTCCTAAGTGGTGGGAATAGTTAGGAATGACGTGACAGGAAATGTTGGAACCTGATTTTGACATTATCCGCCATGTCCTGGACTGGCTATAGGAATTTTAAGTGAGTCTGGGTTTCTTGTTTGGCATTCTGGGTTAGTTTGAATGGTCATCGCTTTGTTTGAGTAGTCTCCGGTTAGTTCATGCCCAGGCCCGAACCGTCGTCGCTTTAACCTTTCAACTTTAACCGATTTGATCTTTAAGCGCCGAATTGTCTTCCCTTCCCCTCTTGACTTATAGGAACCGACCTTAGATTTTTCCTTTACAGTAATGGCTTCTAGAGGGATTAAACGTCTAGGGGAATCATCTTTCGTGCCTCTCGTGAGGCCAGATCCAACCCCAACTGCCGAGTCTTCTTCTTATTCTACCACCAGCGATTCACTTCTGATGGAGGTCGAGGGCTATGCCCCTGATCCACGTGATGAAGAGGACAGCGTCAATCGCCTGGTCGAAGGTGAAACCGAGGGGATGGCTCTTCCAGTGGCGCCGACTCCCTAGTGGGAGGCGTTATGTTCGGCAATAGCGGCCGACAGATGGGCGTCCCTGTGGCCTCAATAGGGGCAGACGAGGACCGTCCATCCTTCACTGCCGACTTCGTGGTACCGAAGACATGGAAGAGGGATATTGTTCGCGCATACAAGAAGGGGCGCGTGGACGGCCGGTGGTTCGAGTATCTCCTACCGGATCCCTACTTTAGGGTGAGCCAACACCCCCGGGCTATATGTCTGTATACACCCGAGCCTTCATGGCGGGGATGACACTCCCCATACACCCGTTCGTAAAGTCCTTATGTGACCTCCACGGCATTTCCCCCACACAGCTGGCCCTGAACTTTTGGTATATTTTTGCCAGTATGTGGGTCTTTTGGGACCAAAGGTTTGACGTAGACCTGCCTTTGGATGAATTTCTTTTTGTATATAAGCTTTGCCAGATCCGTAGGTGTGACGGTTAGTATTTTTTAAGTGGTCATGGGCGATCCAAGCCTATCTTAGGAAAATTAATAAAGGGGTTGCCCTCATCGTCACATGCCTGGAAGCCGATGTTTTTTATGGTGAAAGGCATGTTCGACGTTCACCCAGCTGACAAACCCTTTAAGCGCCTGGGTGTGAAAACATCTTTTGGGACACTGAGTGAGTTTCCTTCGACCGTCTATTACAGCGGTCACTGTTATTTCTTTTCTTTTGTATATACTGCTGACCCTATTTTACTCTGCAGTTCCCCAGGACCGTCCCCAACTTTCTGGGAATCATCTTGCAAGGGTGAAGCAAGCCTTCAGCTACCCGGAGACGTTCCGTAACGTCAGCGTCCTGCTAACGCGTGACAACTAGGAAAGTTCTGGCCTGTTGCTTTTCCTTCCTTCCCCTGACAACACCGCTGAGGTCAAAGATTTCTTCAACTTCACAGCCGGAGGTTAGTGTTTTTTTTCTTTGACTTCACATCACGTGTCGCTGGTATGTGTTTCTGACTTCAATTGTGATGTTGAGATGAAGACCCTGCAACTGCGCGTTCCTGGCGAGAATGGGCGTTCTAAGAAGTAGAGGCCTAGCGAAAGGCCGAGCGAACCTACTTCGGCCAGTGTCCCGCTGAGGCCTTCACCTACGGTTGAACCTCCAGCTACCCGGGAGACACTAAGGCCGAAGAGGCCTCGATCGACTGAGGCGCCGGCGGTGGAGGCTGAGCCATCGTCGGTAATTGATATTACTGATGCTCCTGAGGCCCCACTGCCCAAAGAACGTTTGCTGCTTCCCGGGGCAAGGGTCCTCGATCCACAGTTCATCATTGTTGATGTTCCCCTGGCCAAGATTGAAGCAGCACTGAGTCTGCCCCGGCGCTTTTTCGTCGTCTTCCAAGCTTTATACGAGTCCTTTTTCGAGCAGGACTGGGAGAGTGCGACTCGGGCTTCTCTAATCGGCCGCACGCACCAACAGATCTCTCTCCAGATCCATGTATACTTCATCGTCTATATGTTATATGCATTTTTGTTTCTCTCCTTTTTTTATTAACAGATTCCTTTTGATTTGGTATTCCATTGTCCTCTCTCTTCTTAACTTTATCGATATGGTTAAGGTGGAAGAGAGAAGTAGGGGAATGGACCGCATCGAGGGGCGCTTGAAGGCTCTCCTCAAAAAGGAGAGAGATAGTAAGGAGGAGACCTTAAAGAAGCTTACCATCGCCGTCAAGGAGCTAGATGAGGTGAAAGCAGTTCTGGACTGCGTCCGGAAGGAAATTGAGCTCGTCCGTAAGCAAGCTGCAGACTCTAAGGATGTCTTCCGAAAGGAGGGATACAGCCTAGGCAAGCAGGTTGGCTACAACCTGGGCAAGGATGAGGGAGTCAAGGAATTTGTTGCTTCTGCCGAGTTCGCTCGAAATAACGTAGATGTTGCTGCTAAGGCCGTCGAGGATTTCAAATCCTCTGAAGAGTTGCATGACATGCGTGCCAGTGACATGCTATCTGTTGGTGAGCAAATCGTGGCTAGAATTAACAAGCATCTCCCTGGCCTCAATTTGGACTTCCTCTACGAGGCCCCTTCTGACGACGGAGGTTCTCCTGCAGAAGGCGAAGGTGACGAGGGCAGCGGCGGAGCTGGGGGAAGCTGCAGCTGATGGTGGCAAGGGCAGTCAAGGTGGTGGAGGCGACGAGCCCTAGGATGCTGGGGCCGAATCAAAATTTCTATTTTTTGTAATATTGTTTTTTATTATTCAGACAATGGATTATATATATATATATATATTTTATATGCATCTAATTGCCTTTATTTTTAAGTTTACTAAAATTCTGCTAAGTAAATCGTCTTTCCGCTTTAGAGGAGACGACGTTTCATTTTACCTCTTGGGGTCGTCCTTTTAGCAAATTCCTTAAAATTTGCTAAGTAGATCGTCTCTCCTCCTTGGAGGAGGCGATGTTTCATTTTACCCCTTAGGGTCATCGTTTTAACAAATTCCTTAAAATTTGCTAAGTAGATCGTCTCTCCTCCTTGGAGGAGGTGACGTTTCATTGGGTTACATGTATATTTTTTGTGATCCGTAAACCGATTACTCCCCCCATGTGTGTGTGAAAAACTTTAATTTTTAGACATACATATTTAAGGGGTTGATTTTTAGACACTTGCTATGAATAAGCTTTGTTTATATTAATGAAATGCCAAACATAATGAAAGCTTGTAAGAATTCGCGCACTATTGGTAGTACAGTTTTAACTGCTCTGCATTCCATGGGTGTTGAATCCGTTTGCCGGTGAGGCTTTCCAGAACGTAGGTCCCTAGGCGTAGCACATCCCTTATGCGGTAGGGTCTTTCCCAAGTCGGGCCCAGGGAGCCAGTATTTTTTAGTTTAGTATTCTACGTCACCCTTTTTAACACCAGATTTCTTGGGACAAACCTTCTTCGTTTGACCTTCTTATCATAGTATCGGGCTATCCTCCTTTGGTAAGCGACGAGTCGTAATTGGGAGTCGGGCCTTTTTTCTTCCAGTAGGTCGAGTTCTCCATTCATGGCTTCCACGTTTATGTCATTGTTGTATATGACGGTTCTTAGAGTCGGCATCTCAATCTCCATAGGGAGTACAGCCTCGATTCCGTATGCCATAGAGAATGGTGTTTCGCTTGTGGTAGTTCAACTCATTGTTCTGTATGCCCACAAGACCTTTGGAAGTTCTTCAGCCCATTTTCCCTTTAGGTCGTCGAGCTTATTCTTCAGGGTATACTTTAGGATTTTATTAACGGCTTCCACTTGGCCATTGGACTGCAGGTGTATTGGGGCTAAGAAGTCCTTTCGTATGCCTAAGTCATCGCAAAACTTACGCTTTGAGGCATTGTCAAACTGTTTCCCGTTGTCAGACACGATTGAGTGCGGAACGTCGAATCTGCATATAATGTTGTTCCATATGAAGCTGGTGTAGGCTGCCTCGCTAGTCGAAGTAAGAGCTTTCGCCTCGGCCCACTTGGTGTAGTAGTCCACAGCGATGATAACGAACTTAAGGCCCCCGGGTACAAGGTGTAGAGGTCCGATCAGGTCGATCCCCCATTTGGCAAAAGGCCATGGGCTAAAAATAAAAGTTAGGTTCTCTGGGGGCGCTCTAGGAATTGTGGCATATCGTTGGCACTTATTGCAACGCCGAGCGTATTGAAACGCGACTTTTTTAAGCGTAGGCCAATAGTACCCCTACCTCAAAACCTTAAGAGCTAGAGATTGTCCCCCAGTATGATTACCACACACTCCTTCATGGATCTCCCCGAAGACCTTTTGCGCCTCATGATCATTTAGGCACCACTGCAAGGCGTTGAGAAGCCTCGTCTGTATAGCAAACCATCATATAGTAGGTATCTGGCGGCTCTGTACCTGATCCTTATGGCTTTGTCTCTATCATTGGGCAGCTCTGCATTCATCAAATACCGAACGAGGGGTGTCATCAAGTTCCCAACCATCTGAATAGTCAGGACTTCTACCGCCTCGTCAATGGTCGGCCGTTCCAATTCTTTAATGGAGACGACCCCTACTAGGTTCGAATCCTTCGAGGACGCCAGTTTGGCCAAGGCATCGGCGTTTGTATTCTCGGCTCTTGGCACCTGCTGTATCTCATAGCTTTTGAGCTTTACAAGCTCTTCCTTTACCTTCCTCAGATAAGCCCCCATCCTTTCTCCCCGTGCTTGATATTCCTCCTTCACCTGTCCGACCACTAATTGAGAGTCACTAAAAATTTCAAGTCTCACAATCTTTAAATGACTTGCTAACCGTAACCCCGCGATCAGCGCCTCATATTCCGCTTCATTATTCGACACCTTGAATTTGAATCGTATCGCTGAGGTGATTTTGTGATCTTCTGGGCTTATTAGCATGACGCCGGCCCCTGACCCAATTTTATTTGACGTTCCGTCCACGTAAAGCTTCCATCTTTTTTCCTTAATTTCTCCATCGGCGGCTACCGGTCTATGGAGAACTCGGCCAGGAAGTCCGCCAGTGCTTGTCCCTTGATTGCTATCCTCGGTATGTATTCGATGTCGAATTGGCTCAGCTCTACCGACCATTTCAAGAGTCGACCCGAGGTTTCTGGTTTTTTTAACGCTTGCCTTAGCAGGTGGTTCGTTAGGACTCGTATGGTGTGGGCCTGAAAATAGTGCTGAAGCTTCCTTGAGGCCACCATTAAGGCGAGAGCTAACTGTTCCATCTGGGCATATCTTGACTCGGCGTCTAGGAGCCTCTTGCTTACGTAGTAGACCGGTAACTAGATCTCTTCTTCTTTAATCAGTGCCGAGCTTACAACATGTTTTGATACGGAGAGGTATAAGTTTGCTTCTCGCCTAGTATGGGTTTTGATAGGATAAGAGGCCTGCCAAGGTGCTTATTTAGCCTCTGAAAGGCCTCTTCATATTATGGTGTCCACTCAAAACAATAAGGTCAGTTTTCGGGGGAGGATTAGTGAATCCTAACGTATTGTTGCTGTTGACGGTCAGTTTTAGTCAACAATATCGTATCGGATTACCCTGCGGTAGCCCGTTGGGTTACCGGTTTGAAACTCGTATTTTTAACTAAATATGCAAAGGGGTATATTGGTGTCCTATGAAGTAAATGTTATGATCCTCTAAACAATAACGACACAGAGGTTTTATAGTGGTTCACCCTTATAAAACAAGAGCTACGTCCACTGGATTGTATATCTCTTGATTTGTTTTTTACAAGAATAACTTAATACAAAAATAATCTCCCTTTCTCTCTCGGGGTTCTTCCCCCTTTTATAGCCTGTACTACATGAGCCTTACCCAACGGCAGGCGGTTTGGACCATTGGGCCTTTTTTCAGGAGGCCCATTCACTCGAGTGGCCTATTGTCTTATTTGCCTAGACCGTAGCCTGTCAGCACCTTTTGGACTGTTCACTCATCCCATTTGTCCCCCTATTACGGCTCTGTAGATCCTCTGTAGCATTTATTGATCCGTTTCAGGCGGTTTAGGGGCTCGTAATCATTTCCTGTGCAACTGAACTTCTCCAAACCCAGACGCAACCTTGGGATATTCAGCTGATCTCCTCAGGGGTCTTCCTTGGGATGTGGATCCAGTTGCTCACGTTCTGCCCTCTGCGCCCATGCCAAAATCTACCGAGGGTAGCCTCTCTTACGGTCGACTTTATCGCGTTATTTTGCACGAGCTGGTCTCGCAGGCCTCGACTATGTATAAGGTCGACGGTCTCGGTCCCTTTATACATTCGGCTCTCATGCCATATGGGAGAGGCCAATGAGGCTCAGGCGTCGAGGGCTAACTGACGTGGTAGGCATAGGGCCACGTGTGGCCTGATCGTTGTCCGACGTATCGATGTGAATTTTCCCATACGATAATTGCACTTATAGAAACTATATTCCATCTTAATTAATCAACCCCAAGATACTTTTAACATTTGTAAATTGAGTCTTCAATTTATGGACGAAGCTACATTAATTCTAGCAGAGGCACATGGCTGCCTCCACTCGAAATGTTTTAAGATTAATTACAACAATTATTAATGAATTATGACATGTGTAACACTTTATTTTTAAATCTTTAAAAAGTAACATCGAATTCCATGATTTACACTTGGGCCCCGTTCATTTCGCCGATTCGAGTTTAGAATTCGAGTTTTGCTACAGTAAAAAGCTCTCAGAAACAATCACATCTAACTTTTTTACTATAATAAAAAATTCTCACATAAAATCACATCTTAACTTAATTAAAAACTCAAATCAACAAACTGAACAGACACTTGGTTAATAAAAATCGTCCTATGCTCCCATAACAAAAATTATCCTTCTTTAGTTTGAATAATATAAGTTTCACGTGTCAGAGGTGTCGTTGCTAGGATATTAGGTCTGCAATTACTATTTTACCCATGTATTTATGATTTGCATTAAATGTGATTAAAAAAAAAAAAAAAAAAAAAAAAAAAAAAA
>NW_010358925.1:97500-112266 GCF_000414095.1 Morus notabilis | reverse complement strand
CCGCCGAAATTGCCTACTCACTCCCCTCCCCAATGCCACGAGCTACTCCGCCTCCACTCTCTGACAACACCGCGAGTTCCCTAACCCGACATCACAAGATCTCCTTCCCATGCTGGCATAGGGATCTCCGTTCATCCCCCATCCCCTTAATGCTAGTAATCAGCTTCGCCTCCTCCTCTCGATGCCGAAAGATCTGTTGTGGGCCTGAAAATAGTGCTGAAGCTTCCTTGAGGCCACCATTAAGGCGAGAGCTAACTGTTCCATCTGGGCATATCTTGACTCGGCGTCTAGGAGCCTCTTGCTTACGTAGTAGACCGGTAACTAGATCTCTTCTTCTTTAATCAGTGCCGAGCTTACAACATGTTTTGATACGGAGAGGTATAAGTTTGCTTCTCGCCTAGTATGGGTTTTGATAGGATAAGAGGCCTGCCAAGGTGCTTATTTAGCCTCTGAAAGGCCTCTTCATATTATGGTGTCCACTCAAAACAATAAGGTCAGTTTTCGGGGGAGGATTAGTGAATCCTAACGTATTGTTGCTGTTGACGGTCAGTTTTAGTCAACAATATCGTATCGGATTACCCTGCGGTAGCCCGTTGGGTTACCGGTTTGAAACTCGTATTTTTAACTAAATATGCAAAGGGGTATATTGGTGTCCTATGAAGTAAATGTTATGATCCTCTAAACAATAACGACACAGAGGTTTTATAGTGGTTCACCCTTATAAAACAAGAGCTACGTCCACTGGATTGTATATCTCTTGATTTGTTTTTTACAAGAATAACTTAATACAAAAATAATCTCCCTTTCTCTCTCGGGGTTCTTCCCCCTTTTATAGCCTGTACTACATGAGCCTTACCCAACGGCAGGCGGTTTGGACCATTGGGCCTTTTTTCAGGAGGCCCATTCACTCGAGTGGCCTATTGTCTTATTTGCCTAGACCGTAGCCTGTCAGCACCTTTTGGACTGTTCACTCATCCCATTTGTCCCCCTATTACGGCTCTGTAGATCCTCTGTAGCATTTATTGATCCGTTTCAGGCGGTTTAGGGGCTCGTAATCATTTCCTGTGCAACTGAACTTCTCCAAACCCAGACGCAACCTTGGGATATTCAGCTGATCTCCTCAGGGGTCTTCCTTGGGATGTGGATCCAGTTGCTCACGTTCTGCCCTCTGCGCCCATGCCAAAATCTACCGAGGGTAGCCTCTCTTACGGTCGACTTTATCGCGTTATTTTGCACGAGCTGGTCTCGCAGGCCTCGACTATGTATAAGGTCGACGGTCTCGGTCCCTTTATACATTCGGCTCTCATGCCATATGGGAGAGGCCAATGAGGCTCAGGCGTCGAGGGCTAACTGACGTGGTAGGCATAGGGCCACGTGTGGCCTGATCGTTGTCCGACGTATCGATGTGAATTTTCCCATACGATAATTGCACTTATAGAAACTATATTCCATCTTAATTAATCAACCCCAAGATACTTTTAACATTTGTAAATTGAGTCTTCAATTTATGGACGAAGCTACATTAATTCTAGCAGAGGCACATGGCTGCCTCCACTCGAAATGTTTTAAGATTAATTACAACAATTATTAATGAATTATGACATGTGTAACACTTTATTTTTAAATCTTTAAAAAGTAACATCGAATTCCATGATTTACACTTGGGCCCCGTTCATTTCGCCGATTCGAGTTTAGAATTCGAGTTTTGCTACAGTAAAAAGCTCTCAGAAACAATCACATCTAACTTTTTTACTATAATAAAAAATTCTCACATAAAATCACATCTTAACTTAATTAAAAACTCAAATCAACAAACTGAACAGACACTTGGTTAATAAAAATCGTCCTATGCTCCCATAACAAAAATTATCCTTCTTTAGTTTGAATAATATAAGTTTCACGTGTCAGAGGTGTCGTTGCTAGGATATTAGGTCTGCAATTACTATTTTACCCATGTATTTATGATTTGCATTAAATGTGATTAAAAAAAAAAAAAAAAAAAAAAAAAAAAAAACTATCAGCTCTCCACCTCCCATCACCGAAATGTCTCGAGTTCTGACCCGCCACCGCCGAAATTGCCTACTCACTCCCCTCCCCAATGCCACGAGCTACTCCGCCTCCACTCTCTGACAACACCGCGAGTTCCCTAACCCGACATCACAAGATCTCCTTCCCATGCTGGCATAGGGATCTCCGTTCATCCCCCATCCCCTTAATGCTAGTAATCAGCTTCGCCTCCTCCTCTCGATGCCGAAAGATCTGTTTAGCAATTGGGTTTGGGGATGAGGTTGTGTTTGAACTTCCCATCAATTTCTCTGCACACTGATCTCTGTACATATTCCTCTCTCTCTCTCTCTCTCTCTCTCTCTATATATATATATATATATATATATATTTCCACGTTTAACCTCTCAGTTTCTTGAATCCGGAGCTAGTCTTGATCTTTTAGAAGTTATTTTGGTTGGCTGGTTGTTTAATTGGATCAATGTGGAACACTTGAACTCAAATATTCAGAGAAAATCCAAGAGTTGCAAGAGATCAAACGAAGAAGAAGTGGGTTTTTTCTTTTCCTCCCAAAAAGTGTCATTTGATTACCTGCACTCATCTCAAACTAAATACCCTTAAATGTAGAACTATGTTGCAATTAAAGGTTACTTTATGTGAAGAATTCTAACAGAAGGACAATTTTTGTTAACAGAGCATAGGTTGGAGGGATTCCATCTTACTTTTTAAAGATTAGGAGATAAAGGGGTTGTTTTTTTTGCATTTTGAGTTATGATAATTTGAGTAATGATGATAAGTTGAGTTTGAGTTATAATTTGAGTTCAAGTTAACTTGAGTTTATGTTTAAATGTGCATATTTGAGTTATGATTTGAATTGAGAATCTTTTTGAGTTTGTGTTTGGATAAGTCAAAACTTAAATTTGTATTTATATAATATTTTAATAAAAATTTAATAGTGATGAAAAATTTTAATAGGGTATATGGGCGAGATTTTATTCATCTTTTCGTTGTGAATGAATAAAAAAAAATTATTTCAATTAGAATTAAAAGGAAAAATGTATGGCATTTTTAAGAATAGAAAAAATTTGTTCATTAACTTAAGTTCGAGTTTATGAACTCGAGTTGAAGGGAAAATTTAAACTCGAGTTTAGTTCCAAACTCGAATTTAAACTCGAGTTCAAACTCAAATTTTATAAAATAACATGAATTTAAATAAAATTGTAATTCAAGTTCAAACATTTTTTGAATTTTATTGCAAAAGAACAACCCCAAAGTGTTTTATTTGTAGATATGAAGTATGAACAAGGGAGTTTTTTTGTAGGTCCTAAAAAAATAGACTACTGAAAGATTATGTTTTAGCTGTTAAATCTATATTAAAACCTATATTTTTTGTATTTTTTTTCAATCTGACGTAATTTTAACTAGATTTAACGATCAGAAACTAACCCTACAGAAAGTCCTACAAAAAAAAACTCCCTATGAACAAACAATTTTCAGACGTATGAGTTTTTCTTTTTCAATTAAGATTGGAGAAAATAAACTATCGGTAATACTATACTTTTCAACCGTTGGATATTCATTAAAAACTATTTATTATGCATATTTTTTCAATATGATGTGATGTTGATCAGATTCAACAGTTATAAACTAGTTCTATCGATAAGTCGACTTATTGAGAAAGGTTCTAAAATTTTAGACCTTATTCATTTCACAACTCAAGTCATAACTCAAGTTTTATTACTACAATGTTTTCTTTCATAAAAATTTAAATTTAATTTTATTGCTATAATATTTTTCTCTCACGTACACAACTCAAATTATGGCTTAAATTGTGAAATGAACACACCCTTAATATCCTACATCACTCTTGAGCCGACATAAAGATATTCTTGTGCTCTTTTTTGAAATTAAGTGGAAAATTATTTTCCTCTACTTTGTGAAGAATAATTATTTAATTTAATGATGTGAGTTAATAAATTTATAAATAAGAGTTCTTGGGAATTAAATATAGAAAAACATATATAAATATATAATACATTCTATAATATACAAGAATGAGACTTTTATGCAATGTTTTGAAAGAAAAAAAAAATGGAATTGTTATTTATTATTGGATAGAGTTATTTCTAAATAAATGTATATTAAAAGCGTCCGCACTGGAATAAATTTTTGAGACTTCAAAATTAGACATTAATTTGCAAGTGAGATGGAGTGTAAACAGAGTAAAGAGGAAGTAGATATATTGTCCAAGAATCAATTTAGACTGAACTTAATTGGTTTAATTGATCAAATTATACACGATAAAATTGTATTTAATACTTACATACCTTTCATGAATTGGCGACATGCTAACGAAGAACAATTGTGTCTTGCTTCTGTCAACATGGACTTCCAACCAATCAGACCAAGTCTTCAAAGCCATCTCATAGACGCGTAACCTCTTAACATATTTATATATCCCATCTGAGTTCTCAAATGATCCCCACCTTAATCATTGCCAAAAACATAAAACAACAATTGAAAGTTTAAAGCAAAGTCAAATGGGGAGTTCTAACCATAATTAAAAAGTTTCTTAATTCTAGTAGTAGTATTAAGTATGAAAATTCATTCCAGAAGAAAAAAAAAAGAGTGAAAATTCTGTATTAGGGTGGAAAACTTATAAATCTATGTTAGATTCTCCCATCTGAGTTCTCAAGTGATCCCCACCTTAAAACCGTTTTGATCATTGCCAAGAACATAAAAAAAAAAAAAAAAAACATTTAAGGCAAAGTCAAATGGGTAGTTCTAACTATTTTAATTAAAAAGTTTCTTAATTCTAGTAACAATGTTAAATTACGAAAATGAAAAACACCCTACCAATAAGAACTATTATATCTCTATCAAAATTTACAGTGTTAAGTACTTTTATTTTAATGAGATTTTAACCAAATTCAATATTAAAAAATATTGACTATACAATATCCATTCTTACTATAAAAAAAAAAAAAAAAAAAAAACTGTATTAATTAACCAAATTAATAAAGAACATATATAGGTACTTACAGAACTTTCATTTGGGATTTTGATCTCCACCAAAGGTAGGTATTAAAAACCAAAATGTCAGCATCAGTCCAATGCCTAGCATGCTTTTCAATTGCTTGGACTCTAACAATCCTTTCTGGCAAGCGGTGGCTGACAGGATTATCAGAGTTTGACTCGACCAGCAGCGGTGCCCAGTAGAACTCAATTGACGCATTGTATTCCTTGATTTGGATTTATCAACATTAGCTGCATTTGTTGTTTAAAGTTGTGTATATAATTGCAGAATAGTCTATAGGATATCCAAATTGCGGGATACCTTAACCTAGAATGCTTTATAAGTATAAGTTTGATAGATTTTCTGGTATATCTGACGTACCGGTGAGTCAGATTTTTTTTAACTATTAAATCTGCATATTTTTTTGACTTTTATGTTATTTTATTTAGATCCAATGAACATAAAACTTGAACAATTTAAATGCTTTTATAAATCTTTTGAAAGGCATCATCCAATATTTGATTAACAACTTTATATTTCAAGGAAATGCTATTTTCAAGTCTGAATTTGATATATATTATATTGTGTGTTAAATTTAGCACCAGACAAATATATGTCAAGATTTGAGATTCAGATGCTTATTAATTAAATGTATGTTGACTTAGTCACTTAAGAATTACAATGACGCCAATCCTTAACTTTGCAAAAGCTAAAAGTATTTCTCTTATAATTCCAAAAGGATGGGAAATAGGATTACGCAAATAATTCCTTTTTTTTTTTTAATGAGAAATTATTTCTAATAACCTAGATTTGAACCTTTTTATAGCTTATTCACTAAATCATTATTAAATAATCTGGAAATAAAAAATTAGTAAATATTGATAAAAATGTGTATAATTGAGTTTTTGTAATGGATAAATTCAAGATTTACCAATAATTGGGGTAAAATCAAAATTTATCAGATAAATCTCGAATCTGCCAAACTTGATCATGGATAAATTCAAGATTTACCAATAAATCTTGAATCTACTGCTATTTATAAATTTATTCAAATTTATTCCATTTATTTTTATTCCCAAAAAATATAATGCCACTTACCTCCTCCTCCCTTGTTTCATTTGTGACTTTTTTTAAAAAAATTAAAAAAAAAAAAAAAAAAAAAAAAAAAAAAAAAGTCTTCGAGTTGTGAACTGGTTCTATTTTTTGGTATGGTCTAGTTTCACTGCACTCGCAGATTGGACTTTACAAGCCTCAAACAGTGTCAAGCCCAAATCATTTCGGGGTAGGGAAGCCAGAAGAAGGTTTTTTGTTGACGTTTGTTTGTTTTTGTTTCTTAGCCTTCCCAAATCAAATTGTTCTACGTGTTTGAAGGTGCAACACTGAAAATACACTCACACGCGACGCACCATTTTACTATATATGTTATCATCCGAGGACTATGTTAAGATATGATAGGTGGTTTGAGTGGACTCACAGTGGCCTTGAAGACGTTCAAGGAACCATTGGAATGCATGGCTTTGAACTCAGGAGGGACAGCCGAGTGAACAAGGCAAACCATGGAAACCCACATGCCTCTATTCAGAGAATCCCCAACAAACATAAGCCTCTTGTTTCTTAATCCCTCTAGCAACGCTGTGGCATTGAACCTAGCTTATATTGACATGGAAAACACACGTTCCAAAATACCTTTAAAAAAAAATATCCAAAAAAAATAAGGAGCTTTATATCAATCACCCCACCAACAAAACATGAAAGAAACAATTGAATAATTAAAAAAAAAAAAAAAAATTGTTACGCAGACACCGCGACATAAGTTTATTTATGGTCTAATTACGCACTATCACATATGATAATTTATTATTAAATCACACAAGTGTGACAAATTCGTACTAGATGAGCTAAAAATATAAACGCATCATTCATGAGGCAGACCTTGGAATGTCACAATGGTGAGGTTGCCACCTCCAGTTGCGGAAGCTCAAGTCCTGCCTACCAAATTTCTCACAAGCCAACTGATCCGACATGAATGTGCATTGTCTCTCGTTGTAAAGAGGGTACGATTCGTTGTCGAAAACCCATTTCCCCGAGAACAAATCGCACCTCAGATTGGATTTTTCGGAGTTCTTAGACTTGGCACAATCTTCCAACAGTTGTTCACCATGTTGGCTAAGGTAAACAACGACAATGACTAGGATTGTAATGAGAAGGGCAATGAGGGAATGAAGGCTATTTCTAATGCTCAATGTCGGAGAGAGTGTTTGGACTACATTCATAGGTGCCATTGATCAATATTAGTTTCAAGTCACAAGACTTCTTTGGCTTTGTCTAAAGGAAGTGTTTATAAGTGACTTTTTTTCTTTTTGGTTTTCTTTTCCGTTTCTGAAGCTTCTTATTGGTTGGGTGAGTGTCCTTTTCTATGGTTGGTTTAACTGGATTAGGAGTAGATATTGATATATGGGAAGTCGTTTATTGAAAGCAACTAGAGATGGGACATCTTTCACTTTTGTATTTTTGTATTTTTTTTAATCACTTTTGTGTTGTTTTTGCTGTTGCTTGAGTTTGTCAATTGACCAGAGTAGCCTTTATTGTGGGGGACATATTTTCAATATATGATGTCAGTCATGAAGATTGTTTTTGCAGCAAAGTGTTCAACACTCTATAGGACTTGCCAATTTCAGAGGTTTTTTTTTGTTTTTTTTTTGTTTTTTTTTTTGTTTTTTTTTGTTTTTTTTTTTTTGTGAATATAGGAATTAAGAGGTTTATACATGCCACAGGTTGTTCTCTTTCTTTCACCTGCTTATGACATGAGCACAAATTCAATCGAGTGGTGCTGAATTTTCCACTCAAAATAGAAGTGGGTCAACATTTTAGAGCCATTTAAATTTTGCTGTTAAAAGCAATCCAAGAAAATTGCCTCTCTAACTGCCACTTAGGATAAATTCATGAATCCTAACTTACATATTTATGACTTTTTTATCGCAAAAAAAAAAAAAAAAAAGGTAGAAGAGCCAGTGTACAACTCGGATATATGGTGAGCAATTACAATAAGGATACTTTAAGTTTGTTTGCCAAAAAATTAATAATAATAGTAATTACTAAAAAATTATCTAGTTAGTGTAACAATTTTTGTCCAAGGTAAATCGAGTTGATCAATTGAAGAACGATTATTTTCTATTTTATACCTCTAACCCTGTATTTTAGATGTTGTCAAGATTGTACCTTTGAGTTTTATTTTCTATTTTGTATCTTTTATGGGCCAACAATTGATTTTGACTTAACAAATTTAATCTTTGCAGCATATAGATAATCTTATAACAAAACATGAATCACACGTAATATTTAAAAAATCAATGAAAACGTTATAAGAAAAATTCAACCTAAGTTGCAATAGGGTAATTTGTTAATTAGTGTTTTTTTAAAAGTTTATCTATTAGTTAGAAAGGATAAATTCGTCATTTAGATATCAAAATCAACGATTGAGTATTGACGTAGAAAAGATACAAATTTGTTAGGGGTTTGAAATTCAGTCATATTTTTTAGAATATCCAAGATACAAGATTACTCTTTTTTAATAAACAAAAATAAATGGTATAAAATCATAAATATAGCAGTAAAAAAAAAAAATTTGGTTTTCACTTTTCCCCCTATGAAAATATGCGATCAGTTGAAACCCCCAGATTAGCTCGTGCACGAGTGCAAGTTTGGTGTTAATAAAAAAAAAAAAAAAAAAAAAAAAAAAAAAAAAAAAAAAAAAAAAAGAAAGAAATTCAAGTGAGAGCTGAGCATACGGGAGCTAAAGCAATAATGATACTAGTGATGCTACGTCAATTACTTGAAAACATAGTTTTGCCATGCCACGATCCATAGCAATAAGCTGGAGTAAATTGCATTAAAGATATTTTTTATGGTTTTAACAATTGCTTTTTTCTAATATTTTTGTATGGTATTGAATTATATACATCTACATTCGTGAGGGATTGATACCAGGTTAAGTTTGCAACTGCGCAATAGCAATGTTCTTGAATAGATTGAATTCATTGTAAATATTTTGTAGATTATGAACTTTTTGTGTTTGATATGATATAGTGTGTAATAATTCATTATTATAGTCATGGTGCAAAAAAGAATTTATAAACACAACGGAATGAATTTCAAAAGTTATGTAAAAACTGTGTTGCAATCATGATGTCAAATATCCTAATTTTTACATAAGAAGTTTCTTTTACCCTATTGACAAATATATTAGGCATAATATATCAAGCGTTACAATCCTTTTATCTCTCTTACTATGTCGTTCTTATAGAACCCAATGGTGTAAGGCACCGTTGCCTTATTTTAGAATTTCGCTTCAAAAATGTGCTCCAATTCTTCTATCTGTTTCTATCCTTTTTGGCGATGAATTTCTCAAATACTGAAAGTGCGTGAATGAAAATTACTAGACGTGGCCAAAAAAAGATTAATCCTACCGCATAACACCAAAGGTCCTTTTAATAATAATAATAATTATTATTATTATTTTTAAAAAAATGAATGAATGAAACCAATTAACCAAAGGTCCTCATATAGTAGCAGAAATAAACTGGAATTGGAGAACTTTCACAATCCCACCACCCTGTAGGAGTGGGATCCACGCGCAGCACAGCAACCACATGTCATTAACTTGCAACATTTGTCAATGGGGCATTTTTAAACCATACATTCCAATTTTTGGAAAGTCAAAAATTAATCCAATATAGGCAATAGAAATTTTACAATATTTATTTTGAACATTTCCACATCAAATGATGAGGTGAAAATAAAACCAATAATTCGAGGCATATATATTAAATTACATAATTCAACGGATTTTTGTCGCTTTTATACTGTTCAAAAGGCAAAATTAACCCTAAATAGTATGTGTCAAATAGTCATTTTGATTTCACGCCTCATTTTCTTATTTGTATAAGGATATAATTTTAAAATAAATAATGTTAAAAATTAAGAAAGGTAATAGAACAAAAGTTTTCTTTTTCTACTAAAACACAACAATATGAAGTCATGATCTCTCTTCTTTTTAAAATTTTTTTTTTTTTACAAAAAAAAAAAAAAAAAAAAAAAAAAAAAAAAAAAAAAGAAACCTCCAGTCCTTCCTTTTTATTTTATTTTTTTCACCTTGACCTTTTGCTTCTTGTTCCTATCCACTTCCATTCCTCTTTACAGAAAACTCGGACAAAAGGGCATGGTACAGGGTTATTTTGGTAACTTCGACAACGACCAAACCCGTATTCTTAACTGCACCATAGTTACGCATACAAGCTGTCGTCATGCAGCTCAAAAATATATATATATATATATATATATATAAAATAAAAATTGAAGCACTTTATATCTGTTATGGTGGTTGACACTGGACATCTACACATCCTGATTCGTTCTCGTAAAGGAAACTCAAGAATTAGACATTATAACCTCCTCAAGCAATATACTCTGGTATGCACTAAGGCACTAAATTATATATCTATATCTTTATAAATATCTTTATTCTTTATAAAGGTATGAATGATATGAGAAGAGTGCTGCCAAAATTTCAGAAAGCAAAAGGTTGGTATACAGCAAATGCCGTTTGTTACCAAAAATGTCGAAATGAGATAAATTCAGAAAAAAATACATGTGCACCATCAATACTAAACACTATCATTGATAGAAAGTGCACTCCACCTATAGACCCATTACTGCAAAACTCGCATTCTCCATTTCAGAAAAATACATGGTGCACCACCGGTACTAAATACAATCGCTGATAGAAAGTGCACTTCACCTATAGACCCATTATTGCAAAACTCACATTCTACTAATACGACGTGCTTATCACCATCGGTGCTCTAACATTATTCACACGTGTCTTGTAAAGGGAGAGGAATAGGAGTGCACAGAGAGAGAAAAGAAGGAAGTCTGAGCTGAATTGAATGATGCTCTCATTAACTTGAAAGATTGTTAAAAGCATTTTTTTTTCTTAATTTATTTAACTTAGGGACAGGGGAATTTAAACTCTACACCTTATGATAGAATTACTGAGCAGGCACGGGATTATTTAAACTTACATTCAGGACATGCTAACTTCTTTAAATTTAATAATACCTTCCGATTATGATTTCCATAACCCTCCAAATATCGAAAGGAATGCTTCGGAAACATCCCTTTGTAAGCCTGTCTACGTGTATATGGGAGTAGCATGAACCAATTGGTATCAAATGTGTCCAAAGAAAGAGAAGACAATGATAGACGAGAACAAGCAATAAGACAATAAGAAAATGTGTGGATGATGCAAGTGGAATACAAAAGCTATTTGTATCGGAGATGGCACATGCATTTTGCTGCCAGGGCGAAGCGTATGAACTTGCCCTCAAAACTGCCTGGCAATGGCACTAAAAATTAAAGTAATTACCTTAGTCGCATTTGAAATTTCCAACATTTAAGTTACACAATCTAACAAACAAGAAAAAAGCTAGTACAATTAACACCCCCCTTTTCTTTTCACAACCTTTTACAGTAACTCATTGCTCGTTTCTAAGCACCTATTTAGCAGTTGACCAACATAGTATTCACCTAATATCCACCAAAGAAACGCATTTGTGCAACAGCCATGCAAAAGAAAATCAGTTCAAATTTCGACCTGAAAGTGAAATTCAATGGAGCTGGCATTTGGTTATCAAGAAATGTATTTTTCCTGCTGCTCTTGAAGAAGCCTTGCTGAAGACTTGGCATCCAGATAAAGTGAAGTAACTTCCTCAAGATCCGCCTACAGATCATACAAGGAGAAACATAACTAACTAGAAATTTGTTTTTAGGTGCTCGAAATTAATTAATATGCTATTAATTAATGGCAAAGTGTCAGGCCCTTACTTCGGAATGTTTACACTAGGAGGGGTAAGAGTGGCAGGAAGGGGCCAAGGAGTGATTTCAGAAAGTGGCTAGAGGGGGTGACGTGGCAAAATCAAAGAGGAATCAGGGTATTTTGGGGGCTGGAAAGGCTTAGGGCAAGTTAGTCGAGATTTTCACCGATTGTCACTGTTTTCACCACCGACGGTGGCTGGGAGTTCCGGAGTACTCGAAATCTCCGGGTTTATCTAGTATTATGTTGCTTAGTTGCTGGTTAATTCAATAAGACCTCACCTAATTCCTTTCAATTCTTCTCGCTGTGCATCTGTGTGTGTCAGTGTTGTGTGTGTTTGGTTGTGATTTACCACGTTTCTTACAAACTGGTATCAGAGCCTAACGATCCATGGCGCCCAAACCAGCTGAGTCAGAGAGGTTCAGGCCTTGACATTAGAGCAGATCCCGCAGATCCGGAAAGAAACCGGAGGTCTGAGAGAGGAGATGCAAACTCAGATCGGCGGGGTCCACAAGGTGTTGCGCCGATTGGAAGAGCTCATGGGTCGACCACCAGCTCCGCCGGAGGCCGCGCCTGAGCACGGGGAAGTGGTCCAGCGAGATGCGAACCGCAATGGCCTGAACCCATGCGATCTGCGACGGGGAGGTCCGATTGGCACCAACCCAATCGCATACAAGGTCGCGCCGCCACGGGAAGGAGGTCCGGAGGCCGGAGGTCAGACGTCGGCCGTGCGAGGAGATGGCAGTGGCTGGACGGGGCCTGGACGGAAGAGAGCGATGACGGAGACCTGTTTGGCCGCCGGATCTGGGCTGGGAAAATCAAGCCGATCCGACCAGGGAGGTCCCTAGGGGAAGAGCTAGACACCCAGACTGAGAGCCCAGCCTTGATGGGGACCCCAAGGGAGCGCGCCGGGGCATTCACCACGATCCCGAGGTGGCTGCTAACGGCGGTAGAGCTAGCTCGGGACACGGCCGCCGAGCTAGAGGGTTTTGGGAGGAGAACGAAGAGGAGCATAGGCGGCCAACGGGAGACCATCAGTGGGATGTGATGAGGACATCAGGGATGCAAGGAATACTCACGATCCAATTCAAGTCCCAGTTTGGTCCGGTGACGAGGTATCAAGATGGCGGATCAAGATTTGATTTCGTCATAATCCAATCTTTTTAGATTTAAGTTTCAGTTTAACATTTAAATTTCATAATAGGCGTGTTTAGAAGGAAGGAGTTGGAGTCAAATTCGGATTCCTTCTTAAGATTTGCTTTTAGGCGTGTTATCTTGTTTTAGATTTATCTTGTTTTAGGCGTGTCTACCTCATTAAGGGTAGATTATGACTCTTATAATTTAAAAACTCTTAATGTTATTTTCGGCTATTTAAGGCTAAATTTTAGATAATGAAAGACAGTTTTCATGTTTATGCATATTGTGAGATATTCTTCTTGAGTTCTTGAAGAAACTTTTCCGAACTTATCAAGGTTCCTTGTGGCGTTCAACTTGACTTATCAAACGGATTTTCCATACTCGTTTGTGGCGTTTTCACCATACCAAGGTTCTTGCTTTGCTAAGCAACGGGTCACAGTTTCCATCAATCTTAAAAGATCTTGAATCATGTTCCATATTTAATTTCGGGTTTCGTCACGTTGTTGGCGTGGTTCGTATCAGTTGGTATCAAAGCCTAAGATCGTCAGGTTTTCCTATCCTTTTTCTCGTTTATTGCGTTTTCTTTTCTTAGTCAAAAATCACCCATTAGGGTTAGGGTTTTCAATTCAGAAAAAAAAATCCGATTGTTAACTAGCTTTTCGTTTGAGTTTGAGTCCAACTACTATTGATTGATTTCGAATTCCACTAAGTTTACAAAACTGATTAAAAAAAAAAAAAAAAGGTCAGGAAAAGAAGGAAAATCACGAGAACAGCTATAACTTTTGATCTAGGGATTGTTACGGGGCCTACAATATATCAAATCGAAGCTCTTTTCGAGCTTTACAATCTTCAGCCGGGCGTAACCCGCCGACCCTGTTTTTCGGGCCAAAATTTGCTTGTTTTCATTAGTTTCGAAACCCTTAAATCTTGAGTGTCAAAAAAAGAAAAAAAATCCGTGATAAATTTGAATTCGTTTGGGAAGTATCAAGATGCAAATTCCTGTGTTTTAAGGAAAAAGTGATCCGAAAGCATATCTTGAGTTGGAAAAGAAGATGGAGTTGGTTTTTGACTGTCACAACTACTCCGAACTAAAGAAGGTAAAACTTGCTACAATCGAATTTACTGACTATGCTATTGTGTAATGGGACCAGGTCTGCACCAATAGGAGGCGAAACGGAGAACGATCTATTGAAACTTGGGATGAGATGAAGAGGGTGATGAGGCGACGATTTGTACCAAGTCACTACTACCGAGATCTATACCTCAAGCTACAAGGTCTCCATCAAGGTAACCAGAGCGTTGATGAGTATTTTAAAGAGATGGAGATAGTGATGATTAGAGCCAATGTAGAGGAGGATCGGGAGGCAAAAATGGCCAGATTTTTGAATGGTTTAAACCGAGAGATTGCTAACACAATCGAGATACACCATTATGTGGAATTGGAGGATTTGGTTCATATGGCAATCAAGGTTGAGAGGCAACTCAAGAGGAGTGGTATACGACCAAGACCAGCCCCTCAAAATCCGAGTGCAATACCTTGGAGGCCGAACTACCCAAGGAAAGAAGAAAATCTGGCCACCCTCAAGGCCAAACCCGAGCACAAACCAACCACCAATACCACGGCCTTTCAAGGTAAAACAGCCCATAATTCTACTCGTTCTAGTGAGAATAAATGTTTCAAATGTCAGGGAAGACGACACATAGCTAGCCAATGTCCAAACAAGCTAGTTATGGTGAT